>NC_089590.1:61115417-61322752 GCF_019320115.1 Miscanthus floridulus | reverse complement strand
TTACCCTATCGAACGACGGAACGAGCCAAAGGCACGGCCTGGGTAACGTAGCGCAGACGTATCAGTTCGGTGGCTTCGTGATTTCGTCCGGGCAACAGCCGGGCAAACCAACCTTCTCGCGTGTTCCCCGAATCTCACGGCAGGACAAGCGCCTGCGGCGTCAAACCGTGATATCGCGGCGAAAAACGAGCGTGCCCTCGAGGACTTTTTTGCCGCGCACCGCTGCACCGCAGTCCCCAGTCCCGGTTTCGGCTTTAAACGAGAGCGCCGCGACCCCCAACGGTCGCCTGGACGTCGCGTACGCCGCTGCGCGTGAAAGGCAGCTCTCGGGGCCAGGCGCAGCTCGCTTCTAGTTGTTCTAGCATCCACAGCCGTCGGACCTCACATCAGGCGAATTCCAATTCCAAACCTCTAGGACCACGGCAGCCGCAGCCTGCGACACAGCCTGCCCGCTGCGCCCGGCTTTTAATAAGGCGCAAAGCGAACGAGGCAGCCACTCCTCCGCACCACCGTACCCCGGAGCCGGAGCAGCACGCCGCCCGTGAGTTCCCGCTTCCCTTCACTTCCGCGGTTCCGCGTCCGAATTTCGCAGGGCATTGCTGCGGCGACCCCAACCCTGCTGCTCCGCGCAGGAACCCAGCGCTGAACCGACGGGGAGAGGCGCTCCTCTCCGGGAGCAACGGCGAGGCAACGACGGCCGCGTGAGCACTGAGCAGCCGGGGATATGACTGTGATCAAGGCAGGCGGAGCGGACCCGCGCGGAGACGGCGGCGCGTACGAAGCGAGGCTGCGGCAGTCGCTGCGGGCGCGGTACGCGTACGGGTTCGTCTTCTTCGCTACCAACCTGCTGGCCTGGTTCGTCAGGGACTACGGGGCCAGGACGCTCCGCGGCCTGCATCGTGGGTTCCTCTCCCGTCTTCCCTCCCCTTCAGAATTCACCTCTCGCATCGCATTTCCGGTTTGAGGGAGGTCGCATTCTTACTGTGCTCACCGATTACATTACACCTTCAGATGTGCCGGTCTGCGGAGCAGGGGACTCCAAGTGCTTCCAGTCCGGAGGAGTGCTTCGAGTCAGCTTGGGCTGCTTCGTATCCTTTTTATTTCACAAGCACGGTGTGTGTTCGTTTCGTTTCTCTTCATGCAACTGATAGGCGTCCATTGTGTATACGAGGCATGTAGCTAGAATGTTCTCAACTACCGTGTTTCAGGGTCCTGACCCAAACCAAACTAGGGCCCGTTTGGAACGGGGTTTTCTGGATCAATTTCCTAGTATGCTCTACAAATTTGAACTAAAATCCTAAAATCTGTTGGAACAGCCTGTCTAAAAGGCTAAAATGGCATGATCAAGGATTCAGGAGTATACTATAGATGCCCTGGTTATGGAACTACTAAAGATTTGACATTGTGAAGGTGTGCTGTGTTCCTTGGGTTCACTTCCTTAAAAACTGTTCAGATATTTTTCTGGGTGATGTTTGCCACAACATTTGGAACTCGCAAGCTCCATGAAGCTCGTAATTCATGGCATTCTGGATGCTGGATTCTGAAGTCTCTTGTGTATGCCATGTCGATCGGCATCCCATTTATCATCCCTAACATCTTCATCCAGCTTTATGGTAAGTTTAATCCAGTACTGTGGCAAATGTAGTTTCTGTAGATGTAAGATATGATGGGCATAAGTGAATGTGCAGCAGTTATAGACTGGAAATTTTGCTTTACTTCATAGCACCTAGAATGCATGAGAAACTAGTGCTTAGAAAGGCCAATCAATTCACAATTCCTTGCTCTGGAAAGTTCAAAATATGATAAACAAAGATGCAAGTTTCAATTTGTTGTAGTGGTCCTAGTATACATTTGCACCAGTGTATCCATACTTAAATTTTAGCACGCTGAAAGAAAACTATTTTGTCCTATCTGCAGGTGAAATCGCTCGACTGGGTGCCGGGTAATTTAAATGGCCGTCCTTATATTGCTCAAATTTGGGATGTTTCAAGCCCTAATGAACAATATTTTACATTTTTTTTCAGATTGTTGTCTTATTTTTATAGTAAGCATGTTACTTCTGTTTCATTGTCCCTCCAGGATATTTCTCATCCTCCAGCTCATAAGCATGCTCCACTTCATATCATGGTGCAATAAACGTTGGATGCCAGATCCTGGATCAAATCAATGGTAAGGATTGATTTAGTTGTGCTGGAAGTTGTGGCGTCCCAATTACTTCAGAGAGGTCCTGAAGCTATAACTGACCATGACATGTTACCCTTATGTGATTCTCAGTGGGTTGTTTGGGTTATTCTTGTCAACCATCTCCTACATTGCTTCATTTGCTGGAATTGGCGTGCTGTATGTTCTGTATGTCCCCAACTCCTCTTGTGCGTTCAACATCTTCACTATTACATGGACAGCAATCTTGGTGACTGTAATGATGGCAGTATCACTGCACTCCAAGGTAAGAGGATGCAGGCAGCACCAGGTCTTAGCTTACGTTCAGTTGAAAACCAGTGTCAGGTTTTGGATGTGAATATCAAACTGCAATCCAGATAGTAGCCTTGTTTCTATTAGCACATCTGAGCACTTATGGCAACTAACGAGTAAAAGAATCTGTAAATTTTTTTAGTTTTTACCCTGCCTGATATGTATGAGGTTTTGATTTTAGTTCGCTTTGTTTGCTGAGAAGGTTAACGAGGGTCTTCTCTCTTCTGGGATCATGAGTTCCTATATTGTCTTCCTTTGTTGGTCTGCACTCCACAGGTTAGTCTACGTCACTTGGAACTGTTGAGGAGTTTGTAGTTTTGGTATTCCTAGGAAGAGTTTCCACTTCCATACTGCAAAGTATTCTGTGCTAATATTTCTTTTCATTCACTGTTCTGTTAACATAGCCTTGTATAGTTCAGTTTGCTTGATGTTAATTTCATACTGTGCACATGTGCAGTGAGCCGCAAACCGGGAAGTGCCACTCTCATATGAAAATTGCCAAGGATGGTGATTCAGCTACTATTGTTGTAAGTTTATCAGAGCTCTTTTGAATAGTTATGCCATCGACATTACCTGATTGAAGTTGTGCTTTTCTAGAGCTTCATTATCGCAATTTGTTCCATTGTAATGGCCACGTTTTCTACTGGAATCGACACCAAATCCTTCCAAGTAAGCTTATTACTCTGAACTTTTCTCTATGATATTCACAATTTTATTTGCTGGCATCACTGGGTACTTAAGATGTTCTCAACTGATATAAATGTGATCCTGTCTTCCGGTTTATAAGTTATCAATCAGCACTCAGCAGTTATGCAGGTATTTGCATGTAAGATTGAAAAATAAATCACTCCACTTCTTTAGGGATACCATTGGCCAAGTTACTTGAAAGTGTCAAAATTTACCATTTGATGATAATTCACATGTTTTTGGTCAAATCACAGTTCTCATGTGTACTCTCTTTCTACTTTTTAGTAATTTGTATCTTGTTAATCATTATTGACTTCAAGAATTTCTTCAGAACTCAGAAGTGCTACCTTTATCCAGCGTATTAACAAAAACTGTTCATTTTCAGTTTCGGAATGATGAAGTACAATTGGAAGAGGACACCCCCTACAGCTATGAGATTTTCCACATTGTGTTTGCAATGGGAGCTATGTACTTTGCAATGCTGTTCATTAGCTGGGAGCTTAATCATCCAACACGAAAGTAAGACATCCTACTATCACGCAATTAAATAGCTGCTCAGTAGTCCATATGATTTTAAGTGGCAATATGCATACTTACTGCTGGAATCAAATCAAAATCACATTTCAAGTCATCAGTGGCATACTGCGTGATTTTCCTTTGCTACATCATCGTAGACAGCAGAAGAAGGATTTAGTTACATCCTCCAAGTCTCACATCCTTCATTTCATAATCAGGTGGAGCATAGATGTTGGATGGGCTAGTACATGGGTGAAGATCATCAACGAATGGTTCGCGGCTAGCATATACAGTAAGTCGCCTACACCCCGTTGTCTGCCATCCAGTTATGTTTGCTAAAAGGTTCTGTATTGTAGACAACTAAGAAGCTGCTAACATTGAGGTCTTCACCTTTGCAGTCTGGAGGCTGATCTCCCCAGCCGTATTGAGGAACCAACTTGTCAATGAAGAGTTCATGCCACATAGACCTACAATATAGTCTTGACGATAGAGAACATGATTTTCTGTAATCCACTGATTCTTTCCTGCTGATATATCCTGCTAAAAGATCGTTATATGCTATATTATTTAAATATCTACACTTGTACATCGAAACCACACGAAAAGAATGGAAATTCATGTCTGAACGTCAACTTTGTTTTGCTACTTCTTTAGGCTTTCGTTTCATATGGGCTACGGCCCATGGGCTCAAACACCATGGGCTTTATTCATGAGGGGTGCATACTAGTCGCTCGGCTTCTTTCGTGTTTGCAAATCAAAAATAGAAATCGACAGGAGCAGCGTCAGACTTGTCATCAGGCGTCACTTGCCGGGGCCGTCGCTGACGCCGATCATTACCCCCCCGGGAAAACGCGTCACGCGCTCGTTGGGGTTTCCTCCCACGCCTGACGCCGGTGTTGCCTCCCTCCGCGCTGTCCCATCTCTTGGACGGCTGGACCGCCATTTCACTCTTCCGTCGCCGTCGACCAAGATTCAAATCTTCCATCCGATCCGACGCGACGTTCGGCGAGGGGGATGCGACGATCGATGTCCGCTCCCTCCGATCCACGGCAAACCGGATGCGTTGCTTTTGCGTGAACATTACCCCCTTCTTCCTGTCGGGCACGCACGCACGTTCTTGGGCGAGAAATCGTGGTCCTGGCCGCAGTCGCAGTCGCAGTCGCAGTCGCGGAGAGAGGCTTAGGGCTGACGTGACAACTGACACGGCGATGATTGAGCAGCCTTGAAGCAATTAATGGTGTACTGAACCGCCGTCGTATGCTGAATTTGGCGAAAATATAAACTTGCAAGCTTCCGCTGGTTCGCTCGAGGACGTGCCGTAGAGACCGGTCTACGTGTTCTGAGTTTCTGACTGATTGACTGGGGACTGGCTATATGGTCTTTGTATTAATTTAACTGCCGTAAGTACCACTGAAACCCCCGGTAAATTTCTGATGAACCAAAGATTCAGTATCGATCATCCAAGGTGAGATGTCTGATGCAGAGAAAACTGATTGGCCAATGGCCTGAACTCTAGCAGACAGATCACATATGCAAGTTTGGTTTACAAGCTTACGAGTAGACGTTTTCAGCATTTCAATTTTAACCACACATGCAGACGCGCAACGGGGATTTGCTAGCGACAGGATCAAGGAGGCATGCCCCGCCCTTGTTCCGAACACTCGCCTTCACTGCAACCACTGAATTTTGTCAGCACAATAATTCGCAAGGGAATCAGAGTACTCTGGAACACTGTTTTGTCTTTGTGCCTTCTGCTCTTGTCACACGATTGGAGCTGTGGGAAATCTTGACCCAGTCAAGTCATCATTACTTCACCGGATCGCGTTGGAAATTTCGTATGCATGCGCGCGGTGCTTAGTTTATCGCGATTGGTTGAACCAACACGCCAAGCCGGCCGTGTTATGCCCTTTTTTTCTCAGAGATCTGGACGGTCCTCTTCTGCAGGAAGAGCTGCACATGCGTGCGAAGACTTCGAGGCTTCGAGGCGAGTGTTGCTCAGCTGCTCAGCCCAGTTTCTACGCATGATGTGTGCAGCTCTAGGCTGGGTGATGTGTGCAGAGAAATGCCAGAAGTGACCTCCAAGTGATCGAGAGTATCTGTTCCTCTTGGCATTTTCAGTATTTTATCCAGCCATTCGAGTGTTGCCAAACTGAAACTATGTTGAAAGGCCCGGTTATATATGATAAACTTCTAACGACTGTCATATTTTAATATCATAAAATATGGGCAGGTGAATTAGCAGTTGTGCACTAGAATACTTGCGAGCATATGACTGTCACTGCTGACTAGCACAAGACAAAAGAGGTGTTACGATTTGTCAGCCTGGTAGTACTGTATACATTTTTATTCCCAGGCTCAATCATAATTGCAATCTAATCTGCATTTTATTAGTTATACTTTGCTGCACCTGCTCAGTACACGTTATGATGCCCCCAGCCTACAATCGTCACTCCCCCTAGAATAATTCCTCTGTTATTCTAGCCATTTCTGAAGTTCCAGTGCAACCCCTGACATTTGCAACGCGTGCCTATCTTCTAGCATGCTCGAGAGAAAGGCATACGGTACTCTATTTTAGTAGTAATGTACTCCAGTAGCAGATCACTACCACAGGATGCTAAAATTGAGTGTTTTTTTAATAAACTATAACAGATGTCACCTGAATATCATGGGTTTCTGAAGCACTGCAAGTGGCAGCAGCACAAAGTGTAGGGGCACATGTCCAATCTGAAATGCCACCACTTCCACAATTGCCAAGGATCACCGTCTCCAAACACCAACATTCCAACAACAACGAAAAAGTGAAGGAGTATCATCACAAGGCCAATACATTGACATTTGACAAGAGCACTGAGAAAAATGGCGATGAGAAAGAAAGCCGAGACGAGAACGAGAGACAGCACGGCCCCCTTCGCCTCCAGACAAAATCAATCCTCGTCGTGCATCCTGTCACCTCCGACCAGCACGTCGCCGACGTGCTTTCTGGTGCTGCAGATTGGCACTTGTTTTGTGCTCATCAAATCGACTAAAGCTGTCGAGGAAGACAGGAGGGAAGACCTTTTGGTTTGCAATTTTGTTATGATGATTTTTTTATTCCACAGTGCTTTTGATGATCACTCATTTTCAGCAGGCTGATCATGCTTATCGGTACCCTTTTTTAATTAAAGAACACCTGCGAATGGACAGTGTTACTACTAGTAGTGCTTTTACGTGGAATCTGTGCCATGTTCGCTCGGCTGATAAGGTATGACTGAAAGTATTATTGGCTGATTTGTTGTGGCTGAAAAAGTATGGTTTATAAGCCAAGCGAACAGGACGTTGATTGAAGTGCTATTTTTCCAGTGGACAAGCACGCGGGAACCCATGTTTTTCTAACGTCTGTAGTGCAGCCGGAGAAAGTAAAAGGCATGGCTAATCGAAGCCTGGCGGTCCAATTATTTGATTAGGACGCACATGAATGTTGCGATCAAGCAATGGTGGTAGGTAAGAGGCATAGAAAGATGTCGCTCCATCCGTTACAAATTGTAGATCATTTTAGTTGTCTCAAACTGAAATTTCTCTAATTTTAATAATTATGTACAAATTTACTAACATGTATCACATCAATTAGATGCTATTACATTCACTAATAATTAAGCCTTGATAGTGTTTTATTCGGTATTATCGGTGTTAATACATTTTTCTATAAACACGATTAAGATTAGTTAAATTTGACTTAGGATAATACTAAAATATTATATGAGAACTGAATAAAACCAACTAGTGCAACTAAAAGAATAGAACATAAGAGATAATTTATATTTCTCTAATAGTAAAATAATGATAAAATTATATGTTCATTGAGCAATAACAACAAAAAATCAGACATCTGATATATATAAAAGTAGAGGACAACATTATTGTTCCTGTGATTAGATGGAGTATCTTCTATCTATGACATAAGAGAAGAAGCGAGAAAAGTGCTAAATAGTTACCGCAAAAGAAGCCAACGAACTAATTCATTGTGTTGATGTACTGTTTCTTTTCCAAAATTTAGGCTCTATTTGGTAGAGTGTTGGACGGCCCCGCCTTCGGCTTCTTTGTGCACTGTAGCAAAGATCTGTTTTTCTCCTTCATCTCAAAATGAACTAGGAGCAAGTGAAGCCATAGACCTGAGCAAAATGAGCCCGGCCTAGCTTGCGGGTTTGGTCTGAGCCCGTTGGATTTTGGTCCACCCACAAACCTTAGTGGGCAGGGCCTAGATAGAGATCCCGCTATCCATAAACTTTTTTCTCGGTTCGAACCCCGTCTGAAATATTTATTTTAGCTAGCTTACACTGCCGAAAAATTAGGCCCGATTCATCCGCAAGGACGGTCATGTATGGTATTTTTTTGGCACGAAATAGACAAGGGTTTTTTGGCCTAGCCTGCAAAATGCTTAGGTCTATTTACCAGCTCCAGCTCCTCCACGCACTTTAGCAAAGAGTCGGAGCTATTTAGAGTTGTGCCAAAAAAAAAGGCCTTAATTCATACCGAGTTCGAGTCTCATATCGAGATGACTAGACTCCTCGGTACGAACCTAGGATCCTAACCAATATATTACTCAGTTCTCAATATTAACATTAATACTGACTAGGATCTTAGCCAATATATACTCAGTTCTCAACATTAATATTGTTTAGCTATAATGCTCATATTTTCTTAGATTTATTTCAAAATTCAATGATGATATTTCTGGTAGTAGACAACGTATTCACTAATAGGGAGGCGTTTGTGATGATTTCACTAATCTCAAGGTCTATTAGCCCCTCAAATGTACTCTTAAATAGGATAGTGTGCGTGCTTGTGTACATTCATAGGATGCATGTATATGAGCGTTTTTTTTTTGGTACTATGTTTTGAAAACGGATTTATTATGGTGGAATCTTAGCTTGTTGAGTCGATTCTCCAAAAGAAGAGTTGTATTAAGGTGTTTTATTAAAAATAACTAGCTCCATGCAGTCAGCTTTCTTTCAGGGAAAAGAAGTGCTTAGTCATGGATGCATATTGAAGCGTTCTTCCTCGATGACGTTGTTATCCTATCCATGCTTTTCTATTTGATTTGTGAGTTACGCCATTGAGTCTGGCAATCCACGGTCCCATATCAAAAAAGCTATTTAGTAGTCATAAAGAAGAAATGAATAATTCAATCATTGTGCCAAATAAGGCGAGTATCAATTTTAAAACCAAAATTGATCAATCGGAACTAGCGTACTATGCGACTCGTGGACGGCCTAACAAGCTATACTTTATGCCCTTTCAAAAAAAAAACTATGCTTTACACTCTTCCATCGCGCATTTGCATTTGTCATGTCAAGACTTTTTTTTTTGGCTGGCTGCTCTAGGCAGTATCGCCTTTTGATTGTTGGCTAAGCTACGCAAATCATTCTCAACTTTCCATGCACGCGTGTAATTCATATCCATTTAAGCTACTTTAAGACATTCACGGTATGACCGTTATTTATCAATGGAGAGTCTCGTGGCGACCACGTCATGTAAAATAAATGAAACATCTATCCATAATACATGGTTTCATTCTATATTTTATAGGTATTTAATTTTTATAACTAATATAGAGTTGGTAATCGTGTCAAGATATAGTTTCACTTAAATAGAACTCACTTCTTCTCTCTTCTTGAAAACGTTGTCATGTGAAGGGACCGTGACGCCTAAGAGGGAGATGAATTAGGCAACTTAAAAATCTAGCTCTAAACTATGACATCTTTTTCTAACCCTAGCAAAACTTATGCAATAGATAAACTATCTAAATGTGCAACTATGATTTTGCTAGTGTGTTGCTATCTCTACCGCAAAAGGAGTAATACAAATAATGTAAATGCAGAAGTTAAAGAGCAAGGTAGAGATATGCAAACTCCAGTCGACGACTCCGGTATTTTTACCGAGGTATCGAGAAGCGCGTAAGCTTCTCCCTAGTCCTCGTTGGAGCCCCTCGCAAGGGCCAAGCTCCTGGTCAGATAACTCCGTGGATAGCCTCGGGCCTTCCCCACACGCAAGTGGGTCTCCGACGTGCCTTCCGACAAGCCTCTCCCAGATGCTCCCCACCGTCTTCACTATCAAGCTTTCGGTCGAAACGCCGCGGGCCTTGTTCCCTCCGGTACACGGTGACGGCCACACCACAAACTCGGTTGGCGTGATCTCGCAAGACTATAAGCCCCTCCGATGTACAACAATGGTGCTCATAAGCACCGAGTGGTAAGAGGTATGCAAACCTCACTAAACACTAGGCCTAAACCTAGAGCAAGCGTATAGGCGGTGGTCTAATCAACCTAAGCACTTCGCAAAGCACCTACGCTAATTACCTAATGAAACACTAAGCACTATACAAGTGGAGATCACTAAAATGGTGTATCAACACCCTTGATATATTTCCTCAGCTCCATACTTCCCATTTGGCCGGTTGAGGGTTGTATTTATAAGCCCCACTGAGAAAGTAGTCGTTGGGGACGAAATCTCGCTTTTCTGCTACTGACCGGACGCTGGAGTCATCCTGATCGGACGCGTTCGGTCGTCCCGACCATTGGAGCCATGAACAACTGATCGGACGCTGTCAGCGTTCGGTCACTTGCCACCGGACGCGTCCGGTCGCAAGTTTGCCGCTCTGGAACCTCTCTGTACGCGTCATGGTCCCTTCAATTGGTATCAAAGCCGGTTGGCTCAATTTGGACTTTTAGCTTAACCTCTGTTGAGCCGACGCTATTTAGAGTGGTTGGGATGGATTCACTTGTCACGGTCCCTTCAAGTGAATCCTACGTCCGATCGGTTTGCTGCCAGCGTTCGGTCGCTTGCTGAGTGTGTTGTCGGACTGATGAATTGTGCCATCGGTGCATCCGATCGATTCACTTGTTTAGCATCTGATCGCTACTGCTGATGCCTGCTGTTGTCGAGCCACTGATTGGAGCGTCCGGACACTTTCTTCCAGCATCTGGTCGCTTCTGTGAGCTCGTTTCTTCACGATCTTGCGTGCGGCTTGGTTCCTATCTTCATGCTTGGACTTTGTTTGATATCTTGGGTCTTCTCTTGTGCTCCTAAGATCTTGCTTGAGGTGTTGATCATCACGTCGCCTTTGTTCAAGTCACGTCTTGCATCCTATTGAACTATAAAACAATCACTTGTAAATTCATTAGTCCAATTTAGTTGTGTTGGTCATCAAACACCAAAATCCAAAGTAAATGGGCCTAGGGTCCATTTTCCTTACATCATGCCATCAAAAATAATTATGTGGTAGTTTTTTTTGCTATAGATAAAACTCACATTAAACTCTCACTAAAATAGTTCTAAATGTGTAATACTCCCATTGTTCCATATTAAGTGTTTTTTTAGATCTGGCACGAGAATTAAGGTGAGATGAAAAATGTGTTGTGCATAGGAAACGAGGAGGAGAAAGAGACATAGATGTATCGGGACAAGAGAAAGGTGCATTGTGAGAATGACACTTGTGTGTGACAAAATTCAAATGATAGCATGATACTGTTTGTGCGACGGATAGAGCACTGGTCTAATTCTCTAATCCATAATGTTTTGTATACTATACTAACTAAAGAGTCACAATTTTCATTCCTACAGTTCCTCCATTCATAAAACAATTAAATTTTTGTTTACCTTTGACAAAAAGTATTCAAAATTTTATAAAGAATGATAACTAAAGTTAACATAATTAGATTCATTATAAAAATATTGTCGCAATACATAATTCCATCCAAGATAACATAATTAGATTTGTTATGACAATATTGTCACAATACATAATTACATCCACTTAACATAACTTATTTAGATTCAATATGTGAAACGACCTGATTTCCACGAAGGGAAATCCACAGAGTCGAAGTGTAATAAGACCGTTGTAGATCATATTACCCAAATTCGAGTTGAATATCACATCCATACAACGTAATATCAGAGTACAAATAGTGTAGAATTACATAAATTATTACATCGCCACATTGGCAGAATCAAAAGTAGCATTCATTCAGAACAGCTTGAAGATAAGATCGCCAAACTCGAGCGTAGGAACGAACCCCTCAACCGTCAAACTCCTCAGAGCTATACTCCTCAGCAGAACCTGTGTGCCAAAATTTATCAGTACGTTTTGTACTGGCCACTCCCACCCTATGAGCATTGCTTTGTGGAAATTGGATGCAAGTTGGATATAATCAAAAGGAACCTTTAAGGCTGGGGTTTCCTATGTTTTAGCATATCAAGTATATAATAGTGTAGTCAAGTTTTAACACCATTCCCACACACATTCCACCCCATTCCCGTCCAGAGCCAGGTTTCAATCCTAGGACCGATATACCACCATCTCCATATCATCACCATACCATCACTCAGTCGACAGGCCAACTCCCTCTCGGTACTATCTCATGGCCCGTAGCCCCTGGCTACATCCGACACTCTTCTCACGGGGGAAGAAGAGAAGGACTCATCTCACTATCTAGTTTAAGCGAAATCCAAGAAAGGTCCATAGCCGACAAGTCGGCATATGTATCGATTGATCAACCATACACTCTGCAGAGGTTTTACATAACCACAAGATCTGCCTTCTTCGCTGACCGTCGTCAACTGGGTTGATTCCGGCCGCTTGCTAGCCTAGGATAATGCCACTCTACCATTCAGCCCTAGTACACCCCAAGTCTAGTCTGGGGTGGCTGAAACTGTGAGTCATGAGCTGGGTCCACAAGGTCTCCATGAAGTCTTGGAAGGGTGTGGGGGAAATCCTTCGCGCCCCGTACCTCCTTACACTGTCCGCTATCAACCTAGCAGTAGTGGCAATATCCTACCAAGTAGTCTGGCCGTCCTGCACCATATAGGGCAAGTGGTACGTAAGGCTTCCCAGTGAATCTGAGTACTAGTAAGTCCTTAGGGATGACCAAGCCAGAATGTCTTCATCAGGGTTTCCATTTACCGTGCCACCACAGCATCTCCACCCCGGGCTCCTCCCATCACAGGTTCACACCCAGGGCCACCTCATATACCATTTACCCACCACAGGTATTTATTCCAGGGGTGCCCAGGTAGCACCACACGGCAAGACTTGCCCCAGGCTCATCGTATACTCTAACTTGGTCGACACAACCCTCACCCTCCACGCACCCAAGTCACACATGCAGCACTCTCCCCATAATCCAGATAACACCAGTTTCCACCACGCATCAATGTAGTACAAGCGTAGTAGAAGTAATAAGCAATGAAATATAGCAGCAAGCGTATGTCTAACCTAATAGCAGGGTAAGCAGGGGTAAGGTTGCGTCAAGGTAAAGGCCATCAAGTAAGCATACTACCATGCAAGTCCTATCATAGTGTGAATATAACAATAAAGTAAAGCAATAGCAGTTCTATTTTAGCGATGCGTAATAGGTGCTACAAGGTTGGGTGGGATGTGGCACCTTCAGTGAAGTCGTCTCCGTACTCCTCACGGTACTCTCGGTCCTCGTTCGTCTGGTTCTCCTCCGAGTCTGCAAACGATCGCATTATAGTCGCGTTAGCGACGTCTATAGAATAGCACAAAAAGCAATGAAAATTCAAAAAGAGCCAAATGCAATCAAACATGGGTTCATTGCGTAGAGCTCAATTTTAGATGAATTTTGGTCCTGGTCTTGTATTTTTCCGAGTTTGTATGAATTAGTTATGAATTTCTGAAGTTTAAATCATTTCTGAAAATGGAAAAAGTCTAAATTAGTATCGTGCTGACACATGTCACGCTCCTGTTGGTCCACGTGGCATGCTGAGCATGATGTCATCGTCTCGGTTCTGGTACTGACAGGTGGGGTCCCTCATGACGTCAGCATGACGTCACTCAATGACAAGTGGGTCCAGCGGCTCTGTGTCGCTGACTTGTGGGCCCGGTCAACGGTCAGCGTTGACCGGTTAATGGCCAATATAGGCCGAGCCTCGACTGGGCTAGTTGGGCCTGGATATGGGCTGGGCTTTGGCCTACCACGTGGCGCGCACTGGTGCGGCCACGTCGTCTTACTCGGCCACTAACGGGCCGTGATCCACGGGCGCAGGTGAGGCGCAGTTCATGGTGAACCCGCCTGCATTGGTCCATAGACCGCAGAGCCGGTCTATGATGGACTTGGTCCACTTACTCCTTCCTAGGGTTTGGTTCACGTGCACGACGTGGTCGTGGTCCGAGCTTGACGGAGCTGCTCGGGACGTGGTCGACGCGCTCATGGTCGGAGCTCGGCGGAGCTGCTCGGGACATGATCGACGTGGTTGTGGTCGGAGCTCAGCGGAGCTGCTTGGGACGTGATCGACGTGGTTGTCGTCGGAGCTCGGCGGAGCTGCTCGGGATGTGGTCGACGAGGGGGGAAAATCCCCTTTTCTTCCCTGCCGGCGCTCCCGCCGGCGGTGAGGTCATCGGCGAGCCTTTCGGGCGATACTAGCGTCCGATTAGGGTAGGCGACAGCTTCCCCAAGCCTCGACGAGTGCGACGGTGGGGTCGGGGCGACGGCTAGGGCTTCCTAGGGCTCTCGCCACGGTGAATGGCGGTGTGGGTTCGTCGGCGTGCATGGACAGGGCTACGGTGGTAGCGAGAGCCCAGTTGGAGGAGCGTGTGAGCTCCACGGTGCTTCTACGGCCATGGTGGGCATGTTGAAGGAGCTCCTGGTGCTCCCAGTGGCTCCGGCCACGGTGGTGGGGGTAAAACAGAGGCGGTGGCACTTCAACGAGGTGCGGTGCGACAACGCAGGGCTCCGGTGGGCTTCTTCCTCGGCTAAGGTGAGCGCAGTGTGTCTCTCATCATGGCGGAACCAGTCGGGTGTCAATGTCGCCTTTATCATGACGTAGAAGACGCGGTGGTCTCACCATGGTTGTGCTCTCAGCCATGGTGAGCATGCTCGTGCATGTGCGCTCCTACTCCGATGTACAACGTCATGGCTAGGGTCCTCCTTTTGGCTGATGGCAGCGCACACGGCGTGTCCTGGGTCTCGGCAAGCATGGTCATGGCGGTCTCCCTAGCTAACCAGTTGGGCTAGGTCGGAGCTCAAAGCTTCAGCAAGGTTTCGATCATGGCGGTGCACGTTCCATTTGGCTAGGGAGGTGGTCTCAGCAAGATGGCTCACCATGGGGTTTGTGGCGGTAGGATGGCGGTGCGGTGGCGAGGCGAGGCCATGATGAGGCGGTGCAGTGCCGTGTCGAGTAGCTACGTCGCTATAGCTGATCGGGGCGGCGCTCCTGGCTCCGGCGAGGTCCTCCCCGCAGTGGCTTCCTTCTCCACCTTGCTTCTCCTTCCTCCCTCTCTCTCGGCTTGACGCTGTGTGGTGCTGTGCCACCAGCGGCGGCGATGAACGGGCTGATGGTTAGGGCTCATGGACGTTGGCTTTTATAGCCGAGCTCCAAGGGCTCCAATGGCGGACGACGATCGGGCGGTGGTGATGCGTGCGGCGCATCCGATGGCTCGCATGTGGTAGCGTAAGCGCGGCGCAAGGGGGAACAAGGTCATGTGATTTGTGTGACCCTAGGCCCGTGCCTGCCACGCTGGTCGGCCTCTGGTCATGCGGGGAGAATGCGTGGGTGTGGGGAAGAAGACGCTACTGTGCTGATAAGTGGGGTCGGGTCGTCAGGCGCTTGGCGCGATGTGGCTGCGTGCGGCGTGTGATAGCTGACAAGCGGGCCTGGCTTGTCAGCGGCTGTGTGCATGCGGGCAGCGATGCTGGGCCGGCTCGCAAGGCTGAGCAGGCCTGGGCTGCTGTTGCTCCCTCTTCTTTCCTTTCCCTTTTATTTGTTGCCAATTTGGTTAGGGTTTATCTTAAATATTAAGTAAGTTAGTTGAACATCACATAAGGCAAAAGAATCCGAATCACAAGTGGGTCTAAGGATGCATGCATGATTTATTTATTTAGGAATTTAATTACACATGTGGCATAAAACCAAACTATGCTTATGATTTTAACCTAGTTGGGTCACATCCAATCTAGAACTAGGGTTTGGCTTCTACATGTGTCACTCAACATCACATAGTGCTATCACAAAAAATTTGTAGTTGTGATTTTTTTGGTGTGTGGATTTTTGGGTTGTTACAGTCCTATCCCCTTAACAGAATCTCGTCCCCGAGATTAAAGCGCAACGTACTCTTCGAAGAGATAAGGGTATTGTAGCCGGAGGTCAGACTCTTTCTCCCATGTTGCTTTTCTCTCTGTGTGATTGCTCCATTGGACCTTGCACATAGGAATAGTTTTGCTTCGGGTCTCTTTGGCATCTCTACCCAAAATTCTTATAGGATGCTCTTTATACTCGAGAGTGTCTTGAATGTCAAGTGTATCAGTTGGAACTGCTTCATCGGGCACTCTCAAACACTTGCGTAGCTATGAGACATGGAATACGGGATGTACACCCACCAATTCCTCAGATAGCTCAAGTTTGTAGGCGAGCCTTCCAATCCTCTTGCGTATCCTGTATGGCAGAACAAATGTAGGGGCAAGCTTTCCTTTCACATGGAATCTGACAGTTTCACGTAGCGGGGATACCTTGAGATAGACAAAATCTCCCACATTGAACTCAAGTTCTCTTCTTCTTTAGTCAGCATAGCTCTTGTATCGACTTTGGGCAATTCTCAAATTCTCCTTTACTTGAGCAACTTCTTCTTCGGCATCTTGAATCTTAGCAGAGTCAAAGAACGATCTTTTCCCCGGTTGAGACCACATCAAAGGTGTCTTACAAGGTCTGCCATATAGTGCTTCAAATGGCGACATCTTGATGCTGGCTTGGTAGCTGTTGTTGTAAGAGAACTCTACATAGGGTAGACATTTCTCCCAATCAGAGCCATAATTTAGTACACTAGCGTGAAGCATGTCTTCTAAGATCTGATTCACTCGTTTAGTCTGTCCATCTGTCTGTGGGTGATAAGCGGTACTGAATTCAAGTTTGGTTCCAATGGACTTGTGCAGGGCTTCCCAGAATCAGGACATGAATTGAGGACCACGATCAGATACAATACTAGAGGGAGCTCCATGCAGTCTGAGGATATGCTCAACATATAGATCTGCTAATTTTTCGGCATCGGTCTTGGTCTTAACTGGTACAAAGTGAGCAACCTTGGTCAAACAATCAACAATCACCCAAATAGAATCATTGCCTTTCTATGAACGGGGCAATCCAACTATGAAATCCATGGATATGCTCTCCTATTTCCACTCGGGAACGTCAAGAGGCTTTAACAATCCTGCAGGCCTCTGATGTTCAGCCTTGACTCTATTACAGGTGTCACATCGTGCCACATGTCCCGCAATGTCTGTCTTCATGCCTTTCCACCAAAAGTGTTTCTTCAAGTCTGGATACATCTTTGAACCCCCAGGGTGAATACAGTACTTAGAATCATGAGCTTCTGACAGAATTTCCTCTCGTAGTGCGGGATCAGAAGGTACACAGATTCTGTCCTTGAACCAAATGGTTCCTTGTTCATCTTCATGGTGGTTGGTCTTGTAGCCTAGTTTCAACAGACCACGGAGATATTCGATCTCTTTGCAACTTTTCTGAGCTTGACGGATGTAATCTGTGAGATCATACTATATGCGGAGCTCATTCAACAAGCCATGCGGTAGCATCTCAAGTTGGAAATCATCAATCTCTTCTTTGAGCTCAGGTGGTATGGATTCAGTGATCAGAGTGTGACAGTAACTCTTGCGACTGAGAGCATCTGCGACTACATTAGCTTTTCCCGGATGATAGTGAATTTCTAGGTCATAGTCTTTAATCAACTCTAGCCAACGGCGTTGCCTCATATTCAAATCTTCTTGAGTGAAAAAGTACTTCAAGCTCTTGTGATTGGTGTAGATATCACACTTGTTGCCTATCAAGTAGTGCCTCCAGATCTTCAAAGCATGCACAACTGCTGCTAACTCAAGATTATGAGTAGGGTAACGGTTCTCATGTTCTTTCAACTATCGAGAAGCATAAGCTATCACTCTTCCACCTTACATCAATGCACAGCCAAGTCCTTGATGGGATGCATCACAATAGACCACGAAATCTTTACTGATATCAGGCAATGCTAGCACAAGAGTTGTGGTAAGCTTCAATTTCAACCCTTGAAAGCTTCGCTCGCACTCAGGCGTCCATTTAAACTCCTTGGTCTTCTTTAGAAGGTTGGTCATCAGACAGACTATCTTGGAGAAGTTTTTAATGAATCGGCGATAATATCCAGCCAATCCCAAGAAACCTCTGACTTCTATCACATTACAGGGTTGATCCCACTCTTTCATAGCTTCAATCTTGGCTGGGTCAACTGCAACACCTTCAGCTAATAGTACATGGCCTAGGAAGGCAACTTTCTGTAGCCAAAACTTGCATTTGCTGAACTTTGCATAGAGCTGATGTTGGGCTAGTTTCTCAAGCATAGTCCTCAGATGATGTTCATGTTCTTCAGCGATGGGTGAATAAACAAGGATGACATCAATGAATACTACCACGAACTTATCCAGTTCATCCATGAAAACCTTATTCATCATGTTCATGAAGTATGCGGGAGCATTCGTGAGTCCAAAGGACACCACAGTGAACTCAAACTGCCCATACCTAGTCACAAAGGTTGTCTTTAGGATGTCACTCTCTCGAATCTTCATCTGATGATAGTCAGATCTGAGATCAATCTTGGAGAAATACTTAGCACCTCGAAGCTGATCAAGCAAATCATCGATTCTTGGCAGGAGGTACTTGTTCTTGATGGTGACTGCGTTCAAGTTCTGGTAATCAATACACATTCTCATCGAGCCATCCTTCTTCTTGACAAACAGAACAGGGGATCCCCAGGGTGAAGCACTGGGTCTGATATATCCCTTCGAGATGAGCTCATCAAGCTGTTTCTTGAGCTCGGCCGGTTCATCAACTGACATGCGATAGGGTCTCTTGGCAATGGGTCCTGTTCCTAGCAAAAGATCAATAATGAACTCTACATCACGGTCTAGTGGCATACCCGGTAATTCTTCAGGAAATACATTGGGGTAGTCTTTGACCATAGGCACATCATGAACTGTCTTCTCCTCTTTTTGTGATTCTGAACTCGCTTTAAGGGCACATAGGATACAAGTGGACTTTCCGGACTGGGGTTCACATCTAATAACTTGGCCTGATGGGTGGGTCACTTGGATGTATCTAGGTGAACATGATATGATGCCTCGGTGAATGGTTAGCCAATCCATACCTAAGATGACATCTAGGTTCGTGGAAGGTAATAGGGTTAGGTCGGCTTTAAAGATAAGACCCTCCATGGTAAGACTCACTCCCTTACAGATGTGGGTGCACTTTAGGTCTCCTAGAGCTGAGCTAGTGATGATAGGCTCTCTACGTGGGGTTACAGGCAGGTCATGCTCTCGTGCAAACTTGGATGATATGTAAGAACAAGTTGCTCCAGAGTCAAATAGAACTGATGCAGTATTGCCATTAACTAAAAACATAGCGTACACAACGTCAGGGGCAGCCTGTGCTTCCTCGGCGTCTAGATGGTTGAGACGTCCATGAGTAGCAGATCCCTTGAACTGAGACTTCTGAGTAGCTGAGTTCTGAGGGCACTCAGCGGCTTTGTGACCTGGTTGGCCACAAGTGAAGCAGGTGAAAGGCGCACCGCCTGTAGGGGTTGGCGTAGGTGCCTTCCAGTTTCTAGTGCCTAGTGTAGAGCGGTTCTATGCTGGGTGTTCATTCGCTGAGCGGAAACGGCTGGAACGGTCCTGAGTGTTGCGGTCCTGAGCATAACGGTCCTAGGTGTAACTATCCTGAGCAGGGCAGGAGTATTTGGTGGTGTAGCCTCCACCACCCCTACTCGATCCAGGGTTGTCATCCCTGTTGTGGCGAGAGCGTTCCTTGGATGGTGCATAGCGTAGAAGGTTGGTCAAACGAGTAGTGTACTCAGTCACCCTGTCCTTTCCCATCTTGATGTTGTAGAACTCCTCAACTTTGGCCTCCATGATACCCTTGGGAATGTGATACTCAGTGAATGCTTCGGTGAACTCATCCCATGAGATGTTGGCAGGGTCCTCATGGGAATCACTGAAACTATCCCACTAGGCGCGTGCTGCACCTGTGAGCTGGTGTGTGGCAGCTCCAACACACTCATCGTCAGTGAAAGTAGTGAGGTCAAGCTTCTTCTCCATCTCCTTGAGCCAGTCATCGGCTACAAGCGGGTCAGGGTCGGTGCCATCATAGGTTGGTGGTCTCAGCTTCAAAAATCCCTCCAGCTTCCTCTGGAAGTCATTCTGCTGACCTCCCTGGCGACGGTTTGCTCCGTCTACAAGAGCTGCAAGAAGCTGGGTCTATTGTGCCATCACCTCCGCCAGGGTCGGTGGTGGTGGTGGCGGAATGTTCTCCTCATCAAGCGGCGGGGTATTCTCCAGGCGGAAAGGTATCCCTCCATGTCCACGGCCATGGCCACGGCCACGGTTGTTGCCACCACGCCCCCCGTTTGGTTCGACTAGTTCGGGGGTGGGCGTACATCCACGGTTCATTAGGCGAGCAGATCGGTGGTTCGGCATCTGCAACACGTGCCATAAGTGCTTATAATTCAGTATGATTACATGATTTTGACGATTTAAAGAAAAACATTTATACTATCCAACACTCATTACAAAGAAGCAATAAGATCCATAAGATGCAATAAGATCCAAAACATTCATTACATGGGTTTTATTACATAGCATCATCTCCAGTAGCTACACTTAGAGACTTGCGAGAATCGTACTACACATAGTGTCTCATATTACATCTCATAAGGGGTACATCATGGGGTACAACTTATGGAAGCCAATGACATGACTCATGACCACGTAGGGTCATCTACTCTAACTCGTACACCGCAGCTGGGATACGACTGTTCTCGATCTCGATCTCCTCGTCAGACTTGTGAAGTCAGGACACATACTTTAGGGCCTCGACGAGCTCCTCAGTAGGCTTGGCTTCAAATAGGGTAGGGCAGGCGTCTAGGTTGAGGTGAGTCGGGGCTAACCCAAACTCCTCTATCCTAGGCTTCGTCTTGCTACAAATCTCCTTGGGTAGCTGATCCCACATACCCTTCATCTCCCTAAGGCGCTTCTTGTCAGACTTTTGCCAAGCCTGCCAAGTCCTCTCACACTTGTCCTGTAGGTACTTGTTTTGCCTAAGTGCCTCGATCAGGTGACCCTGGTTGCGAACGGCCTTCTTCCTGAACTCCTCTAGCTCCTGAGTCATGGTCTTGTTCTTAGATTGGATTTTTAGCATATCAATCCCCTTGGACCTCTCTCTGTCTCCTCTGCGGTTGAACTCGGCCTTCTTGTCGTCCAACTCTCTCTACAACTCCAAGACCTTGCTGTCGAGGTAGCAGTTCCTGTTGCCTAGGTCAGCGGCTTTGTCCTGTAAGTCAGCGGCCTCGGCTCTGTGGACTTCTTCACGATGATTGAGCTCATCCTATAGCTTGGCAACTGTCTCAAGTAGACTAGCTCGCTCATGTGCTCCCTGCGAGTCTCGCTCCTAGTACTCCCTCAGAAGGGCCTGGTTCTGACGTCTCCTCTGCTCAAGCTAGGTCACGTACCTATCCTGCTCTAGTAGGTGGATAGCCGAGACACGAAGGCATCTGTCCTCCTCGGCAAAGATAACTCTACTGGCTGCGAAACTCTGCTCACTAGGAGTAAGGCTGAGGTCGAGGGCCTAGGGAAGTAGATAGAACTCTATCATCTTTAGGTGCTCATAGTGGTCCCTCATCACTCTGCGAAGTGCCTTGTGTGAGACAGCTCGCAGTCCCTCCTCAACTGTGTCCTCTATAGTCAGCTCGGTGAAAGCTGGGACAGAAGGTAAAGTAGTGCTAGCTGGGAACTTGACTGAGGTGACAACTGGTCCTTCGATTCCTCCTTCCTGAGCTGACTTCCCAGTGCAGGTGACCTTGACAAGCTCGTCAGGGACTCCTAACATGACAAGAACTCAGCAGAGGGTCTGTGCAAAACCCCTGAGCTCACATAGGTCGAAGGTAAGCTTGGCATGGTCCAGAGGTAGCGGTCCTAGAGGCGGCCATTCGACGTTCATTGCCATCTGTAAGTTTTAAGGAATCAGGTGTTAGCAGGTCAATAAATATATAAGCCTTGTATAACAGTAAATGCAGGGTCGGTATATAACCGAAAGAAGGGCTGTTCACGTCCTATTCTATCGTCCATTTCTGAGGGTTTTGTCCTAGGGTCAAGTATGGCTCTGATACCAACTGAAACGACCTGATTTTCATGAAGGGAAATCCACAGAGTCGAAGTGTAATAAGACCGTTGTAGATCATATTACCCAAATTCGAGTTGAATATCACATCCATACAATGTAATATCAGAGTACAAATAGTGCGGAATTACATAAATTATTACATCGCCGCATTGGCGAAATCAAAAGTAGCATTCATTCAGAACAGCTTGAAGATAAGATCGCCAAACTCGAGCGTAGGAACGAACCCCTCAACTGTCAAACTCCTCAGAGCTATACTCCTTAGCAGAACATGTGTGCCAAAATTTATCAGTACGTTTTGTACTGGCCACTCCCACCCTATGAGCATTGCTTTGTGGAAATTGGATGCAAGTTGGATATAATCAAAAGGAACCTTTAAGGCTGGGGTTTCCTATGTTTTAGCATATCAAGTATATAATAGTGTAGTCAAGTTTTAACACCATTCCCACACACATTCCACCCCATTCTCGTCCAGAGCCAGGTTTCAATCCTGGGACCGATATACCACCATCTCCATATCATCACCATACCATCACTCAGTCGATAGGCCAACTCCCTCTCGGCACTGTCTCATGGCCCGTAGCCCCTGGCTACGTTCGACACTCTTCTCACGGGTGAAGAAGAGAAGGACTCATCTCACTATCTAGTTTAAGCGAAATCCAGGAAAGGTCCATAGCCGACAAGTTGTCATATGTATCAATCGATCAACCATACACTCTGCAGAGGTTTTACATAACCACAAGATCTACCTTCTTCGCTGGCCGTCGTCAACTGGGCTGATTCTGGCCGCTTGCTAGCCTAGGATAATGCCACTCTACCATTCAGCCCTGGTACACCCCAAGTCTAGTCTGGGGTGGCTGAAACTGTGAGTCATGAGCTGGGTCCACAAGGTCTCCATGAAGTCTTGGAAGGGTGTGGGGGAAATCCTTCGCGCCCCGTACCTCCTTACACTGTCCGCTATCAACCTAGCAGTAGTGGCAATATCCTACCAAGTAGTCCAGCCGTCCCACGCCATATAGGGCGAGTGGTACGTAAGGCTTCCTGGTGAATCTGAGTACTAGTAAGTCCTTAGGGATGACCAAGCCAGAATGTCTTCATCAGGGTTTCCATTTACCGTGCCACCATAGCACCTCCACCCCGGGCTCCTCCCATCACAGGTTCACACCCAGGGCCACCTCATATATCATTTACCCACCATAGGTATTTATTCCAGGGGTGCCCAGGTAGCACCACACAGCAAGACTTGCCCTAGGCTCGTCGTATACTCCAACTTGGTCGACACAACCCTCACCCTCCACGCACCCAAGTCACACACGCAGCACTCTCCCCATAATCCAGATAACACCAGTTTCCACCACGCATCAATGTAGTACAAGCGTAGTAGAAGTAATAAGCAATAAAATATAGCAGCAAGCGTGTGTCTAACCTAATAGCAGGGTAAGCAGGGGTAAGGTTGCATCAAGGTAAAGGCCATCAAGTAAGCATACTACCATGCAAGTCCTATCATAGTGTGAATATAACAATAAAGTAAAGCAATAACAGTTCTATTTTAGCCATGCGTAATAGGTGCTACAAGGTTGGGTGGGATGTGGCACCTTCAGTGAAGTCGTCTCCATACTCCTCACGGTACTCTCGGTCCTCATCCATCTGGTTCTCCTCCGAGTCTACAAACGATCGCATTATAGTCGCGTTAGCGACGTCTATAGAATAGCACAAAAAGTAATGAAAATTCAAAAAGAGCCAAATGCACTCAAAAATGGGTTCATTGCGTAGAGCTCAATTTTAGATGAATTTTGGTCCTGGTCTTGTATTTTTCCAAGTTCATATGAATTAGTAATGAATTTCTAAAGTTTAAATCATTTCTGAAAATGGGAAAAGGTTGAATTAGTATCGCTGACACATGTCACGCTCCTGTTGGTCCACGTGGCATGCTGACATCAGCATGACATCAGCATGACGTCATCATCTCGGTTCTGGTACTGACAGGTGGGGTCCCTCATGGGTCCCTCATGACGTCAGCATGACATCACTCAACGACAAGTGGGTCCAGCGGCTCTATGTCGCTAACTTGTGGGCCCGGTCAACGGTTAGCGTTGACCGGTCAATGGCCAATACAGGCCGGGCCTCGACTGGGTTGGTTGGGCCTGGATACGAGCTGGGCTTTGGCCTGCCACGTGGCGCGCGCTGGTGCGGCCATGTCGTCTTACTGGGCCACTAACGGGCCGTGATCCACGGGCGCAGGTGAGGTGCGGTTCATGGTGAACCCGCCTGCGTTGGTCCATAGACCGCAGAGACGGTCTATGATGGACTTGGTCCACTTACTCCTTCCCAGGGTTTGGTTCACGTGTACGACAAGGTCGTGGTCAGGGCTCGGCGGAGCTACTCGGGACGTGGTCATGGTCAGAGCTCGACGGAGCTGCTCGGGACATGGTCGACGCGCTCGTGGTCGGAGCTCGGCGGAGCTGCTCGGGACGTGATCGACGTGGTTGTGGTCGGAGATCGGCGGAGCTGCTCGGGATGTGGTCGGCGAGGGGGGAAATCCCCTTTTCTTTCCCGACGGTACTAGCGTCCGATTAGGGTAGGTGATAGCTTCCCCAAGCCTCGGCGAGTGCGACGGTGGGGTTGGGGCGACGGCTAGGGCTTCCTAGGGCTCTAGCCACAGTGAACGGCGGCGTGGGTTCGTCGGCGTGCATGGACAGGGCTGCGGTGGTAGCGAGAGCCTAGTTGGAGGAGTGTGTGAGCTCCACGGTGCTTCTACGGCCATGGTGGGCGTGTTGAAGGAGCTCCTAGTGCTCCTAGTGGCTCCGGCCACGTTGGTGGGGGTAAAACAGAGGCGGTGGCACTTTGACGAGGTGCGGCAACACAGGGCTCTGGTGGGCTTCTTCCTCAGCTAAGGTGAGCGCAGTGTGTCTCTCATCATGGCGGAACCAGTCGAGTGTCAACGTCGCCTTTACCGCGACGTAGAAGACGCGGTGGTCTCACCATGGTTGTGCTCTCATCCATGGTGAGCGTGCTCGTGCATGTGCGCTCCTGCTCCGATGTACAACATCATGGCTGGGGTCCTCCTTTTGGCTGATGGTAGCGCACACGGCGTGTCCTAGGTCTCGGCAAGCGTGGCCATGGCGGTCTCCCTAGCCAACCAGTTGGGCTAGGCCAGAGCTCGAAGTTTCAGCAAGGTTTCGATCATGGCGGTGCACGTTCCATTTGGCTAGGGAGGTGGTCTCAGCAAGATGGCTCACCGCGGGGTTTGTGGTGTTAGGATGGCGGTGCGGTGGCGAGGCGAGGCCGTGATGAGGCGGTGCAGTGCCGTGCCGAGCAGCTATGTCGCTGTAGCTGATCGGGGCGGCGCTCCTGGCTCCGGCGAGGTCCTCCCCGCAATGGCTTCCTTCTCCACCTTGCTTCTCCTTCCTCCCTCTCTCTCGGCTTGACGCTGTGTGGTGCTGTGCCACCAGCGGCGGCAATGAATGGGCTGATGGTTAGGGCTCACGGACGTTGGCTTTTATAGCCGAGCTCCAAGGGCTCCAATGGTGGACGACGATCGGGCGGTGGTGATGCGTGCGGCGCATCCGACGGCTCGCGTGCGGTAGCGTAAGCGCGGCGCAAGGGGGAACAAGGTCATGCGATTTGCGTGACCCTAGGCCCGCGTGAAAGGTCCTAATATGGCTAGAGAGGGGGTGAATAGCCTATTTAAAATTCTACAAATCAACTAGAGCAATTTGATTAGTATGACAAATAGCGTAATGCAAACTTGCTCTAGCTCTATAAGGGTTGCAAGCCACCTATCCAACAATCCTAGTTGCAATGATTAATTAGGCACACAACTTCCAAAGTAATTACTCACCAAGAGCTCTCAATCTTGCTACTCTAAAGAGCTCAACTAGATGAATGTAAATAATAAAGCAAGCTCTCAATTCTAATTACACTAAAGAGCTTGTATCAACTAGTTTGCAAGAATATAAATAAGTGAGTAAGGTGATTATACTGACGTGTAGGGGATGAACCAATCACAAGAAGAATATATAACCAATCACCGGGAGAATGCCAAAGACAAGAGACAATTGATTTTCTCCCGAGGTTCACGTGCTTGCCAACACGCTACGTCCCCGTTGTGTCGACCAACACTTGGTGGTTCAGCGGCTAAGAGGTGTTTCACAAACCTCGTCCACATGATAGGACACCGCAAGAACCGACCCACAAGTGAGGTAACTCAATGACACGAGCAATTTACTAGAGTTACCTTTCGGCACTCCGCCGAGGAAGGTACAACTCCCCTCACAATCACCGAAGGCGGCCACGAACAATCACCAACTCGTGTCGATCCTTCACCGCTGCTCCAACCGTCTAGGTGGTGGCAACCACCAAGAGAAACAAGCGAAATCCGCAGCGTAACACGAATACCAAGTGCCTCTAGATGCAATCACTCAAGCAATGCACTTGGATTCTCTCCCAATCTCACAAAGATGATGAATCAATGATGGAGATGAGTGGGAGGACTTTGGCTAAGCTCACAAGGTTGCTATGTCAGTGAAAATGTGCAAGAGTGATCCATTGAGCCGGCCATGGGGCTATAAATAGAGCCCCCATCAAATAGAGCCGTTATACCCCTTCACTGGGCAAAACGCGCTCTGACCGGACGCTCTGGTCATACTGACCGGACGCTGGCCCTCAGCGTCCGGTCGCCCGATGGACGCCACGCGTCACCAGCTTCAAACGTTGTTCGTCAGATTTCAACGGCTATGAAGCTGACCGGACGCTCCGGTAAAACTGACCGGACGCTGAAGCCCCATCGTCCGGTCGTTTCCAGTAAGCTCCCCGAGGCATATTTTTTCGACCGGACGCGTCTGGTCCACCTTGATCAGACACAGACCAGCGTCCGGTGCAATACCCTCGGTACTGTGCAGACCCATCAGTTTGACCGGACGCAGAAACCAGCGTCCGGTCAGTTGACCGACGCCAGCGTCTTCGCGATCAACTCGTTTTCACTTCTAACTTCTTCACCCTTGATCCAATGTGCCAACCACAAGAATTTGCATCCGGCGCAATAGAAAATAGGCATTTCATTTTCCCGAAAGCGCCGAATCCCGCCGAGCTTGCGAGGCGGGATTGAGAGAGGGACCCCAAACTCATCTCAACCCTACAAACACCACCTCCTTTGTAGATGTGCCAACACCACCAAGTGTATCACCTTGTGCACAAGTGTTAGCATATTTTCACAAATATTTTCAAGGGTGTTAGCACTCCACTAGATCCTAAATGCATATGCAATGAGTTAGAGCATCTAGTGGCACTTTGATAACCACATTCCGATATGAGTTTCACTCCTCTTAATAGTACGGCTATCTATCCTAAATGTGATCACACTCACTAAGTGTCTTGATCACTAAAACAAAATGACTCCTACATTTTATACCTTTGCCTTGAGCCTTTTGTTTTTCTCTTTCTTCTTTTCCAAGTTTAAGCATTTGACCATCACCATTGTCATGATCTTCGCCATTGCTTCATCACTTGGAGTAGTGCTACCTATCTCATAATCATCTTGATAAACTAGGTTAGCACTTAGGGTTTCATCAATTAACCAAAACCAAACTAGAGCTTTCACCGCGCCTGCCACGCTGGTCGGCCTCTGGTCACGTGGGGAGAATGCGTGGGCGTGGGGAAGAAGACGCTACTGTGCTGACAAGCGGGGTCGGGTCGTCAAGCGCTTGGCGCGATGTGGCTGCGTGCGGCACGTGATAGCTGACAAGCGGGCCCGGCTTGTCAGCGGCTGTGCGCGTGGGGCAGCGATGCTGGGCCGGCTCGCAAGGCCGAGCAGGCCTGGGCTGCTGTTGCTCCCTCTTCTTTCCTTTTCCTTTTATTTGTTGCCAATTTGGTTAGGGTTTATCTTAAATATTAAGTAAGTTAGTTGAACATCACATAAGGCAAAAGAATCCGAATCACAAGTGGGTCTAAGGATGCATGCATGATTTATTTATTTAGGAATTTAATTACACATGTGGCATAAAATCAAACTATGCTTATGATTTTAACCTAGTTGGGTCACATCCAATCCAGATTTAGGGTTTGGCTTCTACATGTGTCACTCAACATCACATAGTGCTATCACAAAAAATTTGTAGTTGTGATTTTTTTGGTGTGTGGATTTTTAGGTTGTTACAAGAGTAAATTCCCTCGTTGCCACTATAAATTATAGGAGTTCTCTGAATGCCATTCAAATTTTCAACTTCCCTTCAGTGCCATTGTATGAAATTTGTGTTTCCCTTACTGCCATTTCTGTTAAATTCTGTTAAGTTATACCCAATGACAACGGGGCCCCACAACTTCTTTGTTATGCGATCGCTTCATTGGAAAAAATTGAAACATTGGGCGACCGGGCAAAGCTTGCGGCTGCTTAGGCAAGGCTTGCGGCGCCGGGCACGCGGCTGCCCCGGTGAGCTCGCGGCTTGCTGGGGATCTTGCAACCACCCGGGCGCGCGTGGCGGCTGAGGCCGGGGCGCCGGGCTCGTAGCCGCCGGTGAGGCAAGAAGTGCAGGTGCGCGGGGTCGTCCGAGCTCGCCGGCCTCCACGACGATATTGCTCGAGCGTGTGAAGGGGGAGGACGAGGGGAGGCGTCTTCGGCGGCATGCGCAAGCAGCTGGGCAAGATCAGGGAGCCACCGGGGCGCTCGCGACCGCTAGGGGCCAGGCTGCTCACGGCCGCCAGGGCAAGGCACTCGGCTGGCCGGTGCTGCAAGAAGCGCACATGTGCTGATGTTCACAGAAGCGCACCTGCTTCTTTCATACGGATCCGCAGGAGTTGGAGGCAAAGTCGATGGCAACGACAGTTGAGAAGAGATGGTCGCTGACCGAGCCCGTGCTCGCAGAGTCGTGAGTGGGCATGCCTTCTTCCTGATTCTGCTTAGCTATTTCCCTTTCTTTCCCATGTAAAAGCGTACAAGTTTTTGCAGAGAATACGCAATAATTTCATTAACCGGATAGCCCAGTATTCATAGAGTACAGCAAGGAAACTAACTAAAGATTGCATCCGGTGGCTTCTTTCCTTGAGAGCTAATCCATTTGCCATTCTGGTGCCATTGACGAACGAGTGCACCTGTCGGCAGACCGCAGACGCGAGTCGGCGATGCCAGGATGTGCGCGCGGCTGCACCGCACCTAGCAAGCGTGTGCGGACGACGCAGGGGAGACGCGCGCCGCCTGGGCCTCTGCCTGTTCAGTCGTCCTGCGCGCGTTCTCGACCTATTCGCCCTCCTGTGCGGGTGTGCGTCAGCCGCCCTGCCCCTCCCGCATGCATGCGCGTCTGATAACTAGGCCGCTGGTGAACGAGGACCATGAGGCCATGACGGTGTCGACGAATCTCGCAGCGCGATCCGTGTCGACGTGGTTGAGGCGTAGCCGCGGAGCTGAGGGCTGAGGCAGAACAACAGCTAACAAGGCCGGAGCCAGCGCTGCACGACGCGGATGAGAAAGGCGAGCGATGAAGCAGCACATTTGCCTCGGCGAGTGCCAACTTAACGGAAAAGTTAACAGATTTTAACGGCAATGGCAATCAAGGAAATGCAAACTTAGAATAGTGGCAGTCAAGGGAACTTAACAATTTCAATGGCATTAAGGGAATGCTTATAAATTTCAGTGGCAATGAAGGAATTGACTCTTGTTACAATATGAATATTATCACGATACATATTTCCATCCACTCAATAATGAGTTTGTTTTTGAAAATAGTTATTGCTCTTCATTTCATAGACATTTCAGTTGTAGCTAAATGTTTAGTATTTGTCACGACCTAGCTTAGGTAGTTAATTTCACTATGGTCAAATCTGTTGACCCATATTCAAGTACTCAAATTGGTAAAGGTAATCCTATTTTTTATATTTATTATTAGTATTTGAACAAGACACTTATAAAAGACCTGTAAGCTTAGTCTTTTGGAAGTAGAGGTTTTCATAGTTGTAGTATGTGGGATATGCAGCGTTAGTCTTTCGGATGTGAGTAGGGTATAAATTAATAATTTTGTTAGGAAAAAAAAGCTAAGGGTCCGTTCAGATCCCTTAATTTTGAAGGAATTGGAATTACTTTATAGACTAGGCTATTTAAAATTTGACATTCCATAAGTTTTCAAAGTTTAGATATAAGCTTGCCTTAAATTTAGGGGGTGAGAGTTAGAATTTGATTCCATAGATCCTCGTGATATGTTTTTACTCGGTAGCTTATAGCACACTCTTCGAAATTGCTCGCTGCAGCACAAGTGCAACACATAATTATCTCCCTCATGTGGTCAACAAAAATATACAAATATATTCCGCATACGGCCATATTAATTGAATTGATTTATGCCTAAATTATGATTATTAGAATAGATTTCAATTCCAAGGATCCAAACATAGCCTAAAGGGATTAAGCCCGTTTGAATTAACTATACTTTTTATAATCTGCAGTATAATAGCCGGATGGAACCAGTTAATAGCTTTTTATAAATTTTGGTGGTTAAATATTTTAAATAAACTATAAGCTAGGCTCTTTGGATTAACTATATTTTTTTAACAGTTAGCAACTTATACTGGTCCAAATATGGTCTTAGCTCCTCTGCCCTTGTTTAGAACCATATACACGCAGGTAGTATTCTGTAGAAAGGAACGATTGATTGATCATTGATGTGTCGAGTGCTTACAGACAAATACGCTTTGGATTACATTTGCCGACATTATATAATTTGCGCGGCATGGATCTCACCTTTTCGTTCAATTTGTGAGGGACATCGCCTTTGATTGTGACTGCCACTAGCCTTTACATGAATCTTGAGTGCGATCTGTCTCGTGTGTAGTTCTGCGTTTCTGCCGTGTACACGCAGATGGTTGCATATCAATCACAATCAGTTCCCGAAACCATTTCCCAGTGGGACAAACGTGTCAGCTGCGTGGTAATATTCCAATTCTCGACTAAATTATTTGGACCAAAATAGACACGTTTCCTTCAAGGAACATTGAAATTTTGTGTGAAAAAAATGTGCTCCATCTGTCCCTAAATGTTTGTCGCCACGATTTACGTGCCGATAACTTTGACTCGATTTATAGAAAATACATGCAACATTTCTATTTCTAAATAAATTTATTAAAAAACTAGATTCAAATATCTATTCAATGATACTAATTATGTATCACAAATATTAATATTTTTTAATATATATTTAATCAAAGTTGTTTCTCGAAAAACGAAAACGACAGACATTTAGAGACGGATAGAGTATGCTATAATTATGCAGCCTGTTCGGCAGGCCGTAAATGATCGTATACGATGGTGGATTATAAGCTGGAACAATATTTTTCTCTCACACCAAACCAGCCAAACCAGCCAGCAGTAAATAATCCACGATCCAGCCCAGCCAGCCGAACAGGCTGATGATATATGTATGTACATATGGATAATGGGGTAACGCGATCTCGAGAGAACATACATTCTATTAGATGTTATGTTAAATGTAAACCGGTAGTGCTAGCACCCGGATATCTAGACGGATGCCAGCGTCTAGACGCCCGCACCTGCACTCTGTCGCGCCTGTGTTTCGCGTGTCCATGTGGTGCCCACGCCGTTCGGACGTCGTCCGTGCCATCTATAGATGGCCAACGGGCCGGCCTGGCCCGACACAGTACGGAAGGGCCCATCGGGCCACCAGGCCGTGCCGCACCAGTCCATCGTGCCTGGCCGACGGCCCAGGCACGGCCTATCGGGCCAGTTCCCATGCCGGGCCGCCCCGATGAGCCCGGCCTTTTTAGCAGGTCGGGCCGGCCCGAGGCCCACAAATGCAACAAAGAGGAGGGGGAGGCGAGGAGTGGAGGTGGCGGCGGCCACCAACGAGCTTCCCCCGGGTCGTTTGATGCCAGATCCGGCGAAGTAGCTGGCGGAGGAGGCGAGTCCGGCGAAGTAGCAGCCAGATCGATGGCGTAGAAGGCCGAATCGAGGTCGCTCCGCTCGAAGCCGCTGTAGGGGGACGCGGAGGAGGTGGCCAGACGCGGGGGGGTGTCGTGTAGGAGGCGGCTGTTGCCGTGCTCGACGCCGGCGCTGTGGTCGAGGGACGGGGAGGAGCCGAGGAGGAGTGGGGTTCGCGCCGTGGAGGGTGTAACACCCCTAGTGTTATTCTTGCCTAATTGCACTTGCATTTCATATTCATGAGCATATATCACTTGAAACATGGGAAACATGACTTTGAAACAAGAGTACCATTTCAAGTGTTTTTCATCGTTTCAGTACCTTTAGTGCTTGATTATTGTATGACCAAGGTGTGGTATAGCTAAATATATTGTTAAACATCTTAGCTATGCTTAGAAAGTCATTAGGAACAATGTTCATGTTGATCATTTTGCCTGATTAAGATTTCAAATCATGGTTTGACTTGTTTTGACCCTAGGACTTTTTGGTTTGACTGTTCAAAAAGTGCCACTTAGAATATTTGCATGTCTGAGCAACCTAAAACAAAGTTGTAGCAAATTATATGAGGAACAAAAAGTATTTTGTGACCAAGTCATGAAAATGTGCACAACATGCTCTAAATGGTCCCACAAGTCAGAATTTGGGTTGATTTCAACACTTAAAAATTTCTAAGTATAAATTCCAAGTTTTCAGTTTCTTGAACACGACTTTGGCATGATTTTTCTCTCTATCCTTTGCGAATTAGACAGTGATCTTTAAATGAGTTTTGTAGCCGGCATGTAGGTGTACAACTTTCGTTTTGATTTCTTTCGCTAACACTCAACGGATTAAGAGATCGAGCCTCGTCTTTTGGCGCTGTCAGTCAGCCTTTCGTTCTCTGAATCGCTGCTACAGTGCCTGACCGGTTCAGAAGATCACCACCGCGTGGATGCCGCGCGTCGCCGGTCTTCTGCTCGCGCAGGCCACGCGCCGCGGTCGTTCTGGCACCGCTGGCCTCGCCTTAAGCCCTCGCGCGCCTGCCCGACCAGTTCACCTGCTCGTTTTTCATTTCCTTCGCCGCAGCGCCCTCTCGCAGCAACAGCGCGCCGGCTCCTCCATCGACGCCGAGCAAGCGCCGTCGCCCAGCGCGCTCACCGCCGCGAAATCGCCACCTCCAGTTAGCGCTCAGCTCCGTCTTCACCTCCCCTAGCTACTCCATCTCACCGTCGAGCCGGAGAACCCAAGGTAGTGGCCCAATTGAGTTTTCGCCGCCACCGCAGCTCGCCGGAGTTGGAGCTCATCGTGGCTAGCACGGCACAGCTCCTCTCTTCCTTCCCTACCTCCCATTTTGTCTTCTCCGTCGTGCACTGTTACTCGGGTAATGATGTCACCGTCCTCGCCGGCCCCGTCTGGATGGTCAAACTTGCTCCAAATTTGTTGAAACAAATTTTGCTAGGTTCCTTATCATCAGATCTACTTGGGAAAATTTTTGCATGTCATTTTTGGGATACTTTGCTGTAGGATTTTATTTAATCATGGATATTGCTGATAACTTGAAAAATATGTAGAAAAATCTATAGTCTGCAGAAAAATATGATTTTAAGTTTGCTAATCTTCTTAGGTCATGTACTTCCTAGGAAAAATATGTTTCATGCATGTGCTGTGGAAAACTTTGGAGGTGTAGTTCAAGTGCCTTTAATGGCTGATTTTTGTTATTTTTACTAGAGAGCAAACTTTGTGTAAAACATGCATGTGGTAACTTTTGTACAGTCATTATAGGTTATGAAGAACCTAGGAAAAATATTAATTCTGTTGTTTGACACTTTTCATAGTGCAAAGTAATTTCATGCTCATTTTTATGCTATAGCTTGTCATTTTTGTGTAGGATAGTTTACTTATCCAAATGCCATGAAATTTTTATGGTAGTCTGTTTAGGTTAGTATTATGCTACTGTAATTTTCTCAGATTTTTAGGAGCATCAGAAATATATGTTGCTATTCAAACCTATTATTAATTAGGGTTTAAGCAAGTGTCGCTTTAAGTGTGATTAAGAAATTAGTAAAGCTTTGGTGTATCTTTGAAGCATTTCATAAGATAGGTTAACTTAACATATTAGTAGTAGAAGAGAATACAGTAGATGACATGTGCTTGTAGTATAATTTCTTGGATGATGTTGACTACCTTGCATTTCAACATATCTATTGCATTCATCTCTTTCGATGCACCGTTTGCAAAATCACTTACGCGCATTGCATCATACAGGATCGCAAACCGAGAACCCAGTCGTCATATCCGAGGAGCCAGAGGAGCAGCTCGAGGTGCAGCAGCAGGAAGTGCCAGAAGCCGACGAGGAGGACGTTGAGGAACTTCTGGAGTGCCCCGATCACCGTCCGAGCTCCTTCGAGAGAGGCAAGCCCCGGAGCATTTTTCTCCCGGTTTGCAATAATTTAATTAAATCCTTTACTTTAAAGTAATGCATTACGTTCATGAGTTGTTTGCAACCGTTGCTGCATTATACCTTGCTTACCTTTGTTATACTATATCCTTGTTACCCTGGTATCCGCAGTCGAGTCAATGCTTAGCTGGCTTAGACCGGTAGAAGTCAGGTGATTTCCTGTCACCTGCGAGCTATAGGTAGTTACCTGGATCTGCTTGGATGACTATGAAGTCATGGTATAACTAAGTGTTAAATGAAGTTGAGATCGGACGGAGACTTGCAGAGTTTTGGACTGTAGTGTTTCCGTCTGTGTCGATTAAGGACCGACCGTTGTTGGGCCTCGAGTCATGTTGAACGCATGCCTTACATTTAGCTGGCCGGATAAAGTACCTTCCGACCGCGAAGCTAGGAGATTTTTCGGGCCGAGTGGATTGCCCGCAACGCACTGTGCCGGAGCAGGTGTGGTAGGACACGGGGGCGGGATGATAAGGCCAAAGTGCAGTCGGTTGGCCCCCGGGTACATGTGGTTCCTGGCAAACTCGAGATTCCTGGAAAGTTGACTCGGTGATCAATATCTCACTTTAGCGGGTGAGTGAGGTTTGTGTAAGGAATAAATCACCAGCTGGTTAGGAATCGATTCGAATCGCCATCGCTCCTGGATAGTGAGCACTTGACTTGAGTTACTTCATCGTAGTAAATGTTATGGAACACTTGGACAGTTATAATGAATATGACAGTATGGAAGTTGTTTAATGATCATGGGTTATCATTATCTGCTTAATCACATGGTTACTCTAGTATAGGTGCAAATCTAGTCGACAGGTTAATAATAATTAACTTGGCAATAATGCTTTTAGAAAGGTACTTGAAATGCTAAAAATACTTCTTTTTGCAAATGAGTCAGCTACCCTACTATAAAGCCCTTCATAATCCTTGGTGTCATTTATTTACGGTTATGTCGGGTAAGTCTGGCTGAGTACATTCTCGTACTCAGGGTTTTATTCCCACTTGTTGCAGATGGGCAGATGTATTACGGCTACTGTATCAACTGCCTTTATCCTGCGATGGGTGATGCTTAGGACCATGGGCATGGTCATTCCTTACGTCTCATCTTATGCTTTTGTTGGAGATGATCATCCGCTGGCACTATATTTAAACTCCACGTGAGTGTGTGTGTGGTTTGAACAAATGACTTTCGCTACTTTTATTTGAACTGGTTTTGTAATAACTATGTTGAAACTCTGATGTATCCGTGATGTAAACTTTTATGTAATATGTGATGGTGACCGCTAAACTTATTACGATCATGGCTAGGACACGAGTTGGTTTGAAATCCTTCGTGATTTCACGGACTACCGGGTTATACGGGCTTAAGTTTGCTCAATCGTCTGCTCTGGTGGATGATTTTCTTACTTAATTTCGTATAATTGGTCGGTTCTGTTACAGCTGGTATCAGAGCATGGTTTAGCGTGTTACTGTTCACAAGTGTATTTAAAACAAAAAGGCATTTGGAAAACATGATTTTAAAACTATAAAGTGTGCCAGTGATCATATCCTTTATGCCCAGTTAAGGACTTTAGGTGGCTTAATTAAGTACTGACTGGGGTTCTTGCATCATATTTCTCTTTCGTCGCTCATACGGCGTGCTATTGTATGAGTGCCACTTGTTTGAGTGGTAATGAATGGATCATTTGCCTCTACGCCTCGGTAAATGTGAGTTGTGAGAGCATGATCGGATACACCGCCGATCTAGGGTGAATGATTATATGATGCTGGAGTAATTACGTGTTCTACGCATGTTTTACAAAGGTATCTCATGTATGGGTCTTCCGTCTGTGGAGGCGATGCCGTCAATAGGACGATGGTTCGGGTAGTTACTACCGTTGTACACGTATCTGGGGATTCATGTAGAGCGTGTAGATAAAAATTTTACTGCTTTTATGCATTCATTGGGAATTGGGCTAAAATGAATCTTCTGCAGGTACATAACAACGCTATCGTGTAGAACGTATTAGCTACGTATTGAGAGATCGTTGTATGCCACCGAATTAGTCGTTAGAAATTATTTATTTCCTAAGTTTGTGAGGACGTACGACACGTACATACATCATGTTACTTGTGCATTTCATTCATCTCATGCATTCCTCCCCTTATAAATTGATTATCTCATTTTGATAAAAGTGTATCACCTAAAATATGTTTCCCCGAAGTAATAAGAGAACTTTTGCTACAGATGGCCCACACGAAGCAGACCGCCCGTAAGTCCACCGGAGGAAGAGCACCTCGACGTCCGTTGGCCCTGAGGGAGCACCGCACCACGGACACCTTCTTGAGCGAGTTTGGCATGCCAACTTTGCTTTGGAGAGTGCTCCATGATGTGGGGTACCCAGAGGGTCAAGAGCCAGTGTACTCTTAGAATGAGAGCCAGTTAGCAGATGATGGACTTGTAGTGGTGGAGATCACGGTTCCTGCTCTCGGTGATGCTCCAGATTGGGATGGTTGGCATTTGGAGTTTGAGGGTCGCACTCCAGCTGAGGGTGCAGAGGGAGCAGCCTTCCGTGTCATCAGGGACATTATGAGCAGATTTCCCAGTGAGCTTGCAGTAGCTCTAGCTGGTACTTTTCCTAGGGATGATCCTCGCGATGCCATTTGGGTTCAGCCTCAAGGAAGTGCATTGGTCCGAGGTCCAGCTGAGGGACAGGCTAGCGACAACCAGGCGATGAGTGCTATGTTCGCCGCCATCAGAGCGTATGAGGGTCTCGAGAGTACCTACTGGACTTTGACTGGCTTGCGTAGTGAGGATAAGCTCAAAGGGAAGAAGCAGAAGAAGAGACAGGCACGAGCTATAGCTAGCTTGCAGGAGCAGTTGGCTGATATGAACTTACAATGAGATCAGGCGGTTGAGAGAGGTGATAGAGCTATGCAGCGAGTGCATACGTTGACTCAAGCCAACAACAATGCAGACCGCATGATTGGACAGTTGGTTCAGGAAAGGAATGAAGCCTGGAACGCAAGAAACCTTCTGTTGCAGAGAGTCAATGAGCTAGAGGAATACAACGGCAACCTGCACGAGGAGTTTCACGCGCTCTACAATGGGGTTGGCCCATATGCTCCACCGAACGCCGCTGGCATGGACATCGACGACGACGACCAGGATGAGCCTGTAGTTTCACCTGGAGGCGATGGTGACGTCTCCGATCCCGACGATGGCCCCGAGGACTAGGCTAGTTGCTTTACGCTAGTATCTAGGTCTTGTCGCGATGACCTTTCTTTGGTTGGCATGTAATCTATCGTATGTTGCTTCGAACGTATGAGACTTAGCATGTGGTTGGAACTTGATTTTCGAATGCGATATCTGAACGCATAAAAAGTCCAGTGTATGTATGCTGGCAATGTGATTGTATGGACGCAATGTTTGCCGTTTAAGTAATTCGATTAAGTGCTGTTGTTTTAATTGGAATGCGATTGTTGTGCCTCTGTTTTATTGTATGAATTTATTATCTCCAGTAAATTCAGTACGGCATAAGTTTTCCTTCACTCGCAATTATTACAGCTTCACTCAATAGTTACTTATTGCTGAAATATGCAGATGACAAACACTCGCCGAACCACGTATGAAGCCGCTGAGCCCGGTGCTAACGGTACGGGGACCGGTGGTGGTGGTGGTGGAAACCATGGCAACAACAATGAGCCTCCCCATGAACCGCATTTGCCACCTCCTCCCCCGTTCACCCCCGAGATGTTTCTCGCATAGCTACTCGGGAGTCAGCGCAACACGGAACAATCTCAGAAGAACATGGAAGATTTCCTTCGGACCATCGCCAACAACGTGCAACGTGGTAACAATCAAGGCGGTGGCATGGGAGTAAACTAATATAGCAGCTTCAAAGATTTCATGGACACCAGGCCACCCATATTCAAGGAAGCAACAGAGCCACTCGATGCTGAGGAATGGATCAACACGATGGAAGATAAATTCCGTGTGTTGAGGATGACTGAGGTTCTGAAAACGGAATATGCCGCACTTCAATTGCAAGGACCGGCGGGAATGTGGTGGAAGCACCATCGCACCACCTTCCCTCCAAATGCTCAGATTTCTTGGAGAGAGTTTGCTGAGGCCTTCCGTGGAGTCTATATTCCACCCGGGCTGACTGAAATGAAGTTGGAAGAGTTTCTGGCATTGAACCAGGGTACCAAAACCGTGACGGAATACCTGCATGCCTTCAACAACTTATGTCGCTATGCTCCCGACATGGTTGACACAGATGCCAAAAGGATAGCCAGTTTTAAGAGGGGTCTCAATCCAAAAATGATGAAGCATGTTGGTACCAACAACCGCGTCAGATTCAACGACTTCATCAGCGACTGTCTGAAGCAGGAGAAGAATAACAACGCCAGCACCGCAGCCAAGACACGCAAGAGAGCCTTTGAAGGTGGGCCGTCTCAAGCTAGAGCACCTATGGGAGGTCGTCCTCCATATCGCCCATCGGCACCTGGCGCTAGATTCAGGCCACCTCAGCCAAGAAGTCAGAATTTCCGTGGACCTCAAAAGCCGTACAAGATGGCAGTACAGCCCAACAAAGCAGCCGCAACTGCGGTACAAGGCAGTTCCAAGGGAGCTGTGGGATCTGCCGGGACAGTAAGAGGACCCTGCTATAACTGTGATCAACCCGGTCATTTCTCGAAGTTTTGTCCGTACCCGCCCAAGAAGAAGCAGCAGACTTATAATGCTAGAGTGCACAGTACAACAGTGGATGAAATTCCAGAGGGAGAGCCCGTCACTGCTGGTAAGTTTACTGTCAATGAAAACCCTACAGTTGTTCTATTTGATTCTGGATCATCGCATTCTTTTATGAGTCAAGCATTTGCACAGAAACATGAACAACTATGCACAGAATTGGGATATGGTTACCGTATAAGTTCAGCAGGGGCTGATGTTTTGACCAACCGGATGGTTCGAGGGGCAACCCTTGAATTAGGTAGCAGGAAGTTCCGAGTGAACTTAATAGTTATGCCTGGATTAGTCTTGGATGTCATTATAGGGATGAATTGGATGAAGGATTGGGGAGCAGTCATAGATACGGGAAGTCGAGTACTTACCCTTAAGGATCCCCTAGGTGAGGGTACTTTCCAAGTACCATTGCCTCGAAGAACAGACCTTATAAGTGTTACATGCGCTACAGCAGTCATTCCTATTCATCAGATTCCGGTAGTGTGTGAATTCCCGGACGTATTCCCGGATGAGCTACCTGGTCTTCCGCCAGATAGGGAGATTGAGTTTGGAATTGAGCTAGTCCCCGGAACAGCTCCGATTTCAAGGAGACCCTATCGGATGCCTCCAGATGAGTTAGCTGAGCTAAAGAAGCAATTAGAAGATTTGTCGAAAAAGGGGTTTATTCAGCCAAGCAAGTCTGAATGGGGATGTCCCGCCTTATTTGTGAAAAAGAAGAAAGAGGGCACGTTGAGAATGTGCGTAGATTATAGGCCACTCAATGCTGTGACCATCAAGAATAAATATCCCTTGCCACATATTGATGTTCTGTTTGACCAATTATCCAAGGCCAAGGTGTTCTCAAAAATAGATTTGAGATCCGGTTATCATCAGATTAAGATTAGGCCACAGGATATACCGAAAACTGCATTTTCCACCAGATACGGGTTGTATGAGTATCTTGTCATGTCTTTTGGCTTGACAAATGCTCCTGCATACTTTATGTTTTTGATGAATACAGTTTTCATGCCAGAATTGGATAAGTTTGTGGTAGTGTTCATCGATGACATTCTGGTGTACTCCGAGAATGAGAAAGATCACGAAGAGCATCTGAGAACTGTCTTGACCAGACTTAGAGACCATCAATTGTATGCTAAGTTTAGCAAATGCGAATTCTGGTTGAAGGAAGTTGCTTTCCTTGGTCACATTCTGTCAGAGAATGGAGTTTCAGTCGATCCAAGTAAGGTGCAAGAAGTTATGAATTGGAAAGCACCGACCACAGTTCCTGAGATTAGAAGTTTCTTAGGACTAGCGGGTTATTACCGTCGCTTTATACCAGATTTCTCTCAAGATCGCCAAACTGATGACAAGCCTCCTTCAGAAGGATCATAAGTTTGTGTGGACAGAAGAGTGTGAAGCAGCTTTCCACACTTTGCGAAAACTGTTGACCACTGCTCCTGTTCTAGCACAACTAGATATCGAGAGACCATTTGATGTGTTTTGCGACGCATCAAAGACTAGATTAGGCTGTGTACTTATGCAAGAAAGGAGAGTCATAGCTTATGCATCACGTAAATTGAGAAAGCACGAGGTCAACTATCCAACACATGATCTTGAACTTGCTGCAGTTGTGCACGCACAAAAAATTTGGAGACATTACCTACTTGGTAATGTGTGCAATATTTTCACGGATCACAAGAGTCTTAAGTATATCTTTACCCAACCAGAGCTAAACATGAGACATCGTAGATGGTTGGAATTGATCAAGGATTACAACTTGAATGTGCAGTATCATCCTGGTAAAGCCAATGTAGTGGCAGATGCTTTGAGCAGAAAGTCACATTACTTGAATGTGCAGCCATTACTTGAAGATGGATTCGATCTAATGCATCCTGCTGTGTTACATAGTATTCAGATTAGTTGCTCGTTGGAGAGTAAGATAATAGAAGGCCAGAAAACGGACAAGGGGATATTCCACATCAAAGAGAAAATAAAAGAAAAGCCGTCTCAACACTTTAAAGTGGATGAACAGGGCGTATTGTGGTTTGACGACCGTCTTGTGGTTCCCAAGGATCGAGAGCTTAGAAGTAAACTCATGGATGAAGCTCACCTTTCTAAGCTATCTATCCATCCTGGAAGTAGTAAGATGTATCAAGAACTAAGGTCTCGCTATTGGTGGACCAAAATGAAGAAAGAAATTACAGCATATGTTGTCAGATGTGACACATGTTGTCGAGTGAAAGCAATTCACATGAAACCTGCCGGTATGTTGCAACCCTTATCAGTCCCTAGTTGGAAGTGGGACGATATCAGTATGGATTTTATCACGGGTTTACCCACTACTCAAAAAGGACATGATTCGATTTGGGTAATTGTGGACCGTCTTACCAAGACCGCTCATTTCTTGCCGGTCAAAACAGATTATCGACCACCTCAATATGCCGAGAAGTATATCGCAGAAATTGTGAGGTTGCATGGTATACCAATGACCATAGTATCTGATAGAGGCTCACAGTTCACGGCTCATTTTTGGGAACATTTACACAAAGGCTTAGGAACTAGTTTGATTCGCAGTACCGCTTATCATCCTCAGACAGATGGTCAGACTGAACGAGTAAATGCTGTTTTGGAGGATATGTTGAGAGCCTGTGTATTATCTTCTAAGGGATCATGGGAGTCATGATTACCATTAGCCGAGTTTTCTTATAATAATAGTTATCAAGAAAGCATCAAGATGGCCCCATTCGAAGCTTTATATGGCAGAAAATGTAGAACACCATTGAATTGGATCGAGCCTGGTGATAGAAGGTATTATGGCATTGACTTTGTAGAAGAAGCCGAGAAGAAAGTTCATATTATTCAGCAGAATATGAAAGCTGCCCAATCATGTCAGAAAAGCTATGCAGACAAAAGAAGGAGACCCCTTGTGTTTGAAGTTGGTGACTATGTTTATCTGAAAGTCACACCAATGAAGAAGAAAAGGTTTGGAATCTGAAGAAAGCTTGCCGCAAGATTCATAGGACCATACAAGATCTTGGAACAAAGAGGTCCAGTAGCCTACAAGTTGGAGTTACCTGAGACAATGAGTACAGTTTTCCCAGTTTTCCATGTATCACACCTCAAGAAATGTTTGCGTGTTCCGGAAGAAAGAATAGAACCTCGAGGTATCCAACTCAAATCAGATTTGGTGTATCGTGAACAACCCGTCCGGGTGTTAGACACGAAGGAACGTGCTACTCGGAATAGTGTGGTGAAAACATACAAGATACAGTGGGATCATCATGACGAGGGAGATGCAACTTGGGAAACAGGAGAGTATCTACAAAAAGCTTATGAAGAATTTTATAACAAATGGTTCGTAACCCAAATCTCGGGACGAGATTTTTATAAGGGGGGAAGGCTGTAACACCCCTGGTGTTATTCTTGCCTAATTGCACTTGCATTTCATATTCATGAGCATATATCACTTGAAACATGGGAAACATGACTTTGAAACAAGAGTACCATTTCAAGTGTTTTTCATCGTTTCAGTACCTTTAGTGCTTGATTATTGTATGACCAAGGTGTGGTATAGCTAAATATATTGTTAAACATCTTAGCTATGCTTAGAAAGTCATTAGGAACAATGTTCATGTTGATCATTTTGCCTGATTAAGATTTCAAATCATGGTTTGACTTGTTTTGACCCTAGGACTTTTTGGTTTGACTGTTCAAAAAGTGCCACTTAGAATGTTTGCATGTCTGAGCAACCTAAAACAAAGTTGTAGCAAATTATATGAGGAACAAAAAGTATTTTGTGACCAAGTCATGAAAATGTGCACAACATGCTCTAAATGGTCCCACAAGTCAGAATTTGGGTTGATTTCAACACTTAAAAATTTCTAAGTATAAATTCCAAGTTTTCAGTTTCTTGAACACAACTTTGGCATGATTTTTCTCTCTATCCTTTGCGAATTAGACAGTGATCTTTAAATGAGTTTTGTAGCCGGCATGTAGGTGTACAACTTTCGTTTTGATTTCTTTCGCTAACACTCAACGGATTAAGAGATCGAGCCTCGTCTTTTGGCGCTGTCAGTCAGCCTTTCGTTCTCTGAATCGCTGCTACAGTGCCCGACCGGTTCAGAAGATCACCGCCGCGTGGATGCCGCGCGTCGCTGGTCTTCTGCTCGCGCAGGCCACGCGCCGCGGCCGTTCTGGCACCGCTGGCCTCGCCTTAAGCCCTCGCGCGCCTGCCCGACCAGTTCACCTGCTCGTTTTTCATTTCCTTCGCCGCAGCGCCCTCTCGCAGCAACAGCGCGCCGGCTCCTCCATCGACGCCGAGCAAGCGCCGTCGCCCAGCGCGCTCACCGCCGCGAAATCGCCACCTCCAGTTAGCGCTCAGCTCCGTCTTCACCTCCCCTAGCTACTCCATCTCACCGTCGAGCCGGAGAACCCAAGGTAGTGGCCCAATTGAGTTTTCGCCGCCACCGCAGCTCGTCGGAGTTGGAGCTCACCGTGGCTAGCACGGCACAGCTCCTCTCTTCCTTCCCTACCTCCCATTTTGTCTTCTCCGTCGCGCACTGTTACTCGGGTAATGATGTCACCGTCCCCGCCGGCCCCGTCTGGCCGGAACGCGGCCGCGCACCGCCGTGCGCCATGGCCGAGCCGCCGAGCTCCGTGGCTGGGGTGCTTAGGGGTCAGTAGGGAGCATGGTTAGAGTATCAATAGACGCGGTTCTTCACGTAGGGCACGTTGGTGCCGTCGGTTTCGCCGGGGAGATCACCGTCGGCGAGCTCGATCATCGCCGCGCCGACGTGTGCCGTCTCCCCTGTTTTGTGTCTATGACACGGGGGTCCCGCGCGTCAGTCGCTGAGCCGAAGTGGGAGCCAGGCTTGCGCTGCACTGTGTCGTGGGCCGTCGGGTCCCTTCGGGCCGGCCCAGTAACGCTTAAGTGAATTGATTTTCATTATTCTTTATTATTTGAAATCTGAAATGGTTTGAAAAATATTTGGATGGTCAAACTTGCTCCAAATTTGTTGAAACAAATTTTGCTAGGTTCCTTATCATCAGATCTACTTGGGAAAATTTTTGCATGTCATTTTTGGGATACTTTGCTGTAGGATTTTATTTAATCATGGATATTGCTGATAACTTGAAAAATATGTAGAAAAATCTATAGTCTGCAGAAAAATATGATTTTAAGTTTGCTAATCTTCTTAGGTCATGTACTTCCTAGGAAAAATATGTTTCATGCATGTGCTGTGGAAAACTTTGGAGGTGTAGTTCAAGTGCCTTTAATGGCTGATTTTTGTTATTTTTACTAGAGAGCAAACTTTGTGTAAAACATGCATGTGGTAACTTTTGTACAGTCATTATAGGTTATGAAGAACCTAGGAAAAATATTAATTCTGTTGTTTGACACTTTTCATAGTGCAAAGTAATTTCATGCTCATTTTTATGCTATAGCTTGTCATTTTTGTGTAGGATAGTTTACTTATCCAAATGCCATGAAATTTTTATGGTAGTCTGTTTAGGTTAGTATTATGCTACTGTAATTTTCTCAGATTTTTAGGAGCATCAGAAATATATGTTGCTATTCAAACCTATTATTAATTAGGGTTTAAGCAAGTGTCGCTTTAAGTGTGATTAAGAAATTAGTAAAGCTTTGGTGTATCTTTGAAGCATTTCATAAGATAAGTTAACTTAACATATTAGTAGTAGAAGAGAATACAGTAGATGACATGTGCTTGTAGTATAGTTTCTTGGATGATGTTGACTACCTTGCATTTCAACATATCTATTGCATTCATCTCTTTCGATGCACTGTTTGCAAAATCACTTACGCGCATTGCATCATACAGGATCGCAAACCGAGAACCCAGTCGTCATATCCGAGGAGCCAGAGGAGCAGCTCGAGGTGCAGCAGCAGGAAGTGCCAGAAGCCGACAAGGATGACGTTGAGGAACTTCCGGAGTGCCCCGATCACCGTCCGAGCTCCTTCGAGAGAGGCAAGCCCCGGAGCATTTTTCTCCCGGTTTGCAATAATTTAATTAAATCCTTTACTTTAAAGTAATGCATTACGTTCAGGAGTTGTTTGCAACCGTTGCTGCATTATACCTTGCTTACCTTTGTTATACTATATCCTTGTTACCCTGGTATCCGCAGTCGAGTCAATGCTTAGCTGGCTTAGACCGGTAGAAGTCAGGTGATTTCCTATCACCTGCGAGCTATAGGTGGTTACCTGGATCTGCTTGGATGACTATGAAGTCATGGTATAACTAAGTGTTAAATGAAGTTGAGACCGGACGGAGACTTGCAGAGTTTTGGACTGTAGTGTTTCCGTCTGTGTCGATTAAGGATCGACCGTTGTTGGGCCTCGAGTCATGTTGAACGCATGCCTTACATTTAGCTGGCCGGATAAAGTACCTTCCGACCGCGAAGCTGGGAGATTTTTCGGGCCGAGTGGATTGCCCGCAACGCACTGTGCCGGAGCAGGTGTGGTAGGACACAGGGGCGGGATGATAAGGCCAAAGTGCAGTCGGTCGGCCCCCGGGTACATGTGGTTCCTGGCAAACTCGAGATTCCTGGAAAGTTGACTCGATGATCAATATCTCGCTTTAGCGGGTGAGTGAGGTTTGTGTAAGGAATAAATCACCAGCTGGTTAGGAATCGATTTGAATCGCCATCGCTCCTGGATAGTGAGCACTTGACTTGAGTTACTTCATCGTAGTAAATGTTATGGAACACTTGGACAGTTATAATGAATATGACAGTATGGAAGTTGTTTAATGATCATGGGTTATCATTATCTGCTTAATCACATGGTTACTCTAGTATAGGTGCAAATCTAGTCGACAGGTTAATAATAATTAACTTGGCAATAATGCTTTTAGAAAGGTACTTGAAATGTTAAAAATGCTTCTTTTTGCAAATGAGTCAGCTACCCTACTATAAAGCCCTTCATAATCCTTGGTGTCATTTATTTACGGTTATGTCGGGTAAGTCTGGCTGAGTACATTCTCGTACTCAGGGTTTTATTCCCACTTGTTGTAGATGGGCAGATGTATTACGGCTACTGTATCAACTGCCTTTATCCTGCGATGGGTGATGCTTAGAACCATGGGCATGGTCATTCCTTACGTCTCATCTGATGCTTTTGTTGGAGATGATCATCCGCTGGCACTATATTTAAACTCCGCGTGAGTGTGTGTGTGGTTTGAACAAATGACTTCCGCTACTTTTATTTGAACTGGTTTTGTAATAACTATGTTGAAACTCTGATGTATCCGTGATGCAAACTTTTATGTAATATGTGATGGTGACCGCTAAACTTATTACGATCATGGCTGGGACACGAGTTGGTTTGAAATCCTTCGTGATTTCACGGACTACCGGGTTATACGGGCTTAAGTTTGCTCAATTGTCTGCTCGGGTAGATGATTTTCTTACTTAATTTCGTATAATTGGTCGGTTCTGTTACAGAGGGGATGGAGGCCGCTCCGCTCGAAGCCGTGCAGGGGGCGCGGAGGAGGCGGCCAGAGCCAGACGCCCGGGGGGCCGTGGAGGCGGGGACGGCCATCGCGTGGTGTTGGTGGAGCTCTAGAGGTGGCGGCATGGGGATGGGGGAGGCAGAGTGGAGTGGAGGTGGAGGCGGCGGCGTGGCCGGGGATGGAGCATGCGGTGCCGGGTGCCACGCGCCCACACCTGGCCGACGAACGAAGAGAGGGAGCAAGGGAGAGGAGCTGGGCACGTCGCAAATCGCAGAGGTGAGAGGAGAGGAGGAGTGAGCACTGCGGCGTGGGGACTGGGGAGGCCGGGAGGGGGATGCGCGGGGGGATGGAAAGGGTGTTAGGGTTCAGGGGGATGCGCGGGGGGATGGGAAGGGCGCACGGCCTCCTCTGCCCGCAGGCTACGGGAGCAGGGCAACAGGCCGGCACTAACGCCCAGGGCTTAGCAGGCCGTCACCGGGCCGTGCGGTCTGTAGCAGGCCAAGCCGTGCCGGCCCACGTGCCTGGGGTAAGGCCCAGGCATGGCCTGCTGCTCCGGGCCAGGCCAGCCCGGGCCCACTAGCCTCCGTGCCGAGCTGTGCTTGGGCCGGGCAAAAAAAAAAACAGGCCTTGGGCCGGGTTGACGGGCTCGGGCTGCATGGCCCAATGTACTGCCATCAGACAGCACGCGCAGGACCGTCCTCTCGGCGGCGCCCCAGCACTTGCACTAGGTGGCTGCGGCAGGTGGGTCCTATTGCAACATATGCAACACCCAATCTACTTTTGCAACATATAGATAAAACACTTGCAACATACGCTCGAAACATCTAAAACACTTGCAACATATGTCGGAAACACTTGCAAAACACAAAAAAAACTTGAAAATATGTGTGTATCCATTGCAAACATCAAGATGAAACACTTGAAAACACCTAAAACACTTGCATGTATATGCAACATCCCGATCTAGTTTTACAACATCCAAATGAAACACTTGCAACATACGTATAAAACAGATAGAACATTTGGAACATACACTTGAAACATATGTGTATAGCCATCGCAACATGTGCAACATCACGATCCACTTTTGCAACATAGATATAAAACACTTGAAACATACCTCTCAAACTTCTGAAACACTTGAAACATACTCTTGCAACATGCGCTTTCAGCGCAATGTCACCTTGCTGCTTGGACGAATGGAGGTTGGCGGCGACGCATGGAGCTCGCGGTAGCGCGGAGCTCGCCAGTGCGACAGCGGCGTGGGAACTCGCTAGCGGGGCGGCGTCACGTGAAGCTCCTCCCCTCACCTGTTTGTTGGAGCATCCGTCGTGGAGGCTCGCCAGCTCGGTGGAGCGGCCACGACGAGCAGATGGCGCGGTGCGGGGAGGAGAAGGAAGCGGGACGAGTAGGAGGAGGTGGGTGGACGCGGGCATGCGGCGGTAGACATCGTTGGTGGAGGCGGGACCGCACGGGAGGCCTCGAGTGCAAGGTCTGGACGCGGGAGACAGGGAGCCTGTGACTGTAAGGCTGTGAAGGAGAGTGGTGCACGGTAGAGACTAGGGCCCACGTGTGACAATTTGCCACAGGCATGTTGCTTGGGCCAGGTCCGCAGGCCCAGCAAGTAAGCGTCGTGACGGATGGACGTCCTGATCCCTAGCATTACCTGTACACGTTATATATTGAGCTATTGACAAACTTGAGAAAAACAAGCAGAATGTATAGAGATAACGCAGACTCAGAGTCAGCAAAGTATCTCGGAGGTGCTATAGTAGGAGATCACACAATCAACGGGACCTCTCTACGAAAAGCAGTTTGTGACAAAGCCACTAGCAAAGCTAGCGGGGTTCCAATCTGCAAATGAGCGAGACAGCTCGGTCCATCCAGCCAACCAGTTGGATTATATACACTTCTTTCACACCATGGTTTCAAAGACAGTAACATGTTTTGTTTTTTTTCATCACCGATACACAGTAGCATTTTTACAAGATAGTAACAAAAACTAATTTTATTAGGAGAAGAAAAAACAGCCTGAATTCTAAATTTAAATCGCGGATAGAAAATAGCAGGTGCACCCGTGTGTGAATAAAGGCATGTTTGAATCACATGGGTAACTATCAGCAACTAAAAATTGGCTATCCAAACAAGGGGTTAATGAGGAGGCTAGATTTTAGCCCCTAGCTGTGTCATTAGCCTATTAACTAACACAGCTAGTTAAACAAAAGCTAATAATTCATTGCTATGGATATGTACACCTATTAGGTAAGGATTCAAACATGTTATAATAGTTAGCTAGCTAATTTTTAGCTTCGACGAGTAATAGACTTAGCCGGTTCAATCGAGCCCCCAAGCGCATGACGGTGCTAGTGCCACATGAGAATAGCATTTCAATCTTGTTTAGAAGTGCGTACACACACATGTGCGTCACGTCTGTCTCGTGATGTCCTTTTTTTCTTCAAACATTTATATGCGTCCCATGAATCTTTGTTATCCCGGCGCCGCGCCCGCCCGTGACAATCAACCATCCCCCTACATTTTCAGTGGGCATTCACCAACCAAAACCCAAGAACAATCAACCATCCCATCGCCGCAGCAGCATCCCAAAAAACCCGGATCATATCGTATCGGATCAAATCACAACTCTTCAGCTCAAATCCCAAAATCGCGTCGCAAACCCGACTACCGAGTGAGTGTACTGACCCGGGTACCTAGCTACGATGCGCCCATCAATCCGCCCACCACAATCGCACGACGGCGGCGGCCAAAGTCTCCAGCCGTCGCGCTCGCCGGCCGCCACGTACGTGAACCTCCACCGCCGGAGGAGACCCAGCGCGCGCGGCCGGCTCGGCTGCCTACTATCACGTGCCAATTAGCGATCGCAGCAGCTAGCACTACGGGCAATCGGGCATGGCGCCCCGCTGGCTCACGCCCACGCACTCGCGCACGCGAAAAGGCGAGTAAACTAACGGGCAAAAGTGCCGTGCGCGTGTGCGCTGCGGCGAAAGCTGTGGGGACTCACTCAGGGGTGGCTTGGCTGGGGCGGACTGGCTGGCTGCCTCTCCCGCCGCTGGCCGCTGCCTGCCGTGAGTGCGCGCGCAACTCGGCCGGGGCCCGTCCGCGTCGATCGCCCGCTGCCTTTTGCTTGCTTGGGACTCCTAGCCTCGGTGCTGGGCGCGCGTGCCCGTGAGGTTGCTTTCGTCCGCGCTGGTGGCCAAACCCAGCCACGCCCCGAACGCCCCCCCGCGCGCGCGTCGATCGGAGACTGACCACTACATCTACGTGCCGGCCGATCGGATCGGCTCCGTGCGTGCCCGTCGCTCGCCGAGCCGTCGACGTCGCCGACGCCCGACAAGGCGCGCCAGTGATGTATCCAACCTCTGCTCTGCTCACATGCATGCCGTGTTTGATCGATCGCCGAGGAAAACCGGTTGGTTGGTTGGTCTGCCCGTTGTCTCAGCTCGCCACAGCTGCCTGCCGTCTTCCACGGTTTTTCGCCGACCGGTGCTAGTGGAGACTGAACAGAAGACGGACGGCGGGTCGACAGAGAGGGCCGGCCGGCGGCTGGTGCAATGAACTTCGCTTCGACGCTTACTAATCGAGACCGAGATTTTGGCACTGCGTTATTGAGAATTGGAGGTTTCCGAGTGCTCAGTTACTGGAGAAGTTGCTTAATGATCCTCTCTTTTTCCTGCGAATGAAAATATAATCCGCTCTTCGATCAGGAATAAACTAGATTTCGTACCGTACTTGCATCAATCAACAACTAGCTAGTACGGGCCAGCAGCTCACTCCACACTCCTTTCTCATCTACTCCCTCCGTCCCATTGAGTTTGTCGCTCGGGAACCGGGATTGTGAGGGGGGCACGGTTTTCCAACGACAAACTCAATGGGACGGAGGGAGTAGAAAAAGCATCTTGATCTACATCGCCACTTGTGCATCTAGGCGACTAGTAGGCCACATGGGACACATGATGCCGCCGTTGTTGTCAATTCATGCATCTGACACGGCAATAATACACCCGATCCTACTACAGTATCACTAGCGCTACTAGGAACCTTAATTAATTAACTTATGGCATGTGATTAGAATCTTACAATTAAGTAAAAAATATCTTGAGTAGCATTACGTAGCACTCTAAATTATATCTACATTGTTCACCCCAATAACATTATGGAAACGGTTTTAAGTAGTCCGCTAATAGGAATTATGTAAAATACCTACCGCCTCTGTCCTTATGAAAAAATAATATAATGTAATTGTGATTGTCATACAAAATTATCCACCTAAGCCATTTCTCAAAATAATGTAAAATAAATTCACATATAAGTTAACCATCCTCACCTGTCGGGTATCGATATTAGGGATACCCAAAGCAAGAAAGTTAACGGCCACGCTGACTTCCTCGGATGGCTCGAGACGTATCAAAAGGTCTCGTCCGACCTCGAAGCCACGGGCTCCGTCTCTCCTGACCCCTTGGGTGCGGGCTCCGTCTCGCCCGACTCCAATGACGCGGGTTCTGTCTCGCCCAAGGCCACGGGCTCCGTCTCACGCGACCTCGAGGCCGCGGGCTCCGTCTCACGCGACCTCGAGGCCGCGGGCTCCGTCTCGCCCGACCCCTTGGGTGTGGGCTTCGTCTCGCTCGACCCCAAGGACGCGGTTTCCGTCTCGCCTAAGGTCGCGGGCTTTGTCTCGCCCGACCTCGAGGACGCGGGTTCCGTCTCGTCTGACGGGGACCCATACCATCGTCAACCACTCTAGGTCCAAGCGTATGGGCCTAGGTCAAAACTCTGGGCCTGTTCGGCTGGTATTAAAGTCAGCTGATAAGCCGGTCTTGGCTGATTTGTTGTGAGAGAAAAATACTATAGATTCTAGCTGATAAGCCGGCTGATAAGTTCAAGCGAACAGGCCCTCTGACGCCAGAGAAGAGGCTGGCACGCCTTGATATAACCCGTGGCCATGACAGGCCATACCTGGAGATTCACATCAAGAACAGTGTCGGGCGTGCTGGTGCTGTTCTGTCTAATCCTCGTACAGATGCTGACAGACGCGCCAGTTCACCACGTCGTTCGTCGGGACGAAGTGGAACACCATGACCAGCAGACGACGCCTGCGCATGGCGCCAGTGACGAACAGGACCGCGATATGGAGCCGTCCCTGTTGACATCTACAGGATCGGCGGGACCCGCATGAAGGAGAAGAAAGATCCGACAACCCTGGAAGCCTTCTTCTCTCTCGTTCTTCTCCTTTTTCTCCTCTATAACCCGCGATTTCCCTTCGCCTATAAAAGGGAAAGCAGGGCGCCCCATGAAATGAGAGATCGGGACACAAGAGCACGACGGGAGCACACGACTGAGCGGCAAGCGAGCTCTTAGCACCCGTTCACTCCTTCCACCAGAGATTTGGGATCCTCTTCCTCTCTCGTCTGTTTGTAACCCCTACTGCAAACCAAGTGCCAGTAACACGAGCAGCAGCGAACTAGACGTAGGGATGTTCCGCTCGAACCAGTATAAACCCTTGTGTCCTCCGAGCACACCATCCGAGCTAGACACACAAAAACAAATTTACTCGTCGATGTCCGAAAACACCGACACCACCACTATTCAAAGTAACATAAAAAATCCCTTAATTTCGCATATATTCCCTTCATCTTTAGAAAAGTGCACTTATCACTTTAAGAATAATATAAAATGACCCTCTAAATTTTCATATAAATTTCCCACCTCCATTATTTTAGAAATAACACAAAGCCTCCGAATCTACATATAAATTACTTCTATATATGTTTCTTTGTAAATCACCCACTTCTATTATTGTTAATATATAGAGAGAAAACTAACTCAAGATATGCATGCATGACGCGTGTCACCATGCAGAATATCAATGGAACACATAATTCAAGTTGAGATTTCAACTACACATATATGAAAAGGACATAAGGTGTGATGCAAAGGAGAAAAACTATGGATGACAATGGAAAAACATATAAAGTAATATATATAATAAATCCTATCACAACCAACTAAAGATAAGAAAGAATCTATGCGAATATTATATTGTGTTAGAATTTGAACAAATGAAGGAGATAAAATTTAAGAAATTTTGTTGTTGGTCTCACATTTATCAATTACTTTTTAATACTTTATATCTCTTAGAATATTAACCCGTACATGAGCACAGGTTGATGCACTAATGCTTCTAATTATATATTAATATACAAATTGATCCTACCCAAAACATCTCATACGTGATACGTGGGATGTTTGGTATATACTCTCTCCATTTCAAAGTATAAATCATTCTGGCTTTTCAAGATACACCGTATTTACTATATATCTAGAAAAGTTAAATAAAATTATAATTTGAAACTGAGTAGGAGTATACCATGTATGATTGAGCCCACTTCTACTAGCACCTATGTAAAGTCATGTAACACCTAGGTCTGGCACACGGCCCAAGCCCACTCTACCGAGGAGTGGACCCTAATACGTAGCAATCCGCTTATACTTTTATACTCGCTTCGCGTAAAACAATCAACCGAAGATTATTATAGGTCCTGTCCCTCGGTTCCCAGTACTACTGAACTGCGGTTGAACAGGACTACGCGATGCTACAGTACCGCGCACAGTCCAGGCTGCAGTAGCCCCGTCTGCGACCCGGTCCAACTCGCCGCTACAGTACCTCTGTAAGCTACGGTCGCGTCTCAGCACTATTCAATTAGGCCCGTGAGCTGGGTCTCACAAGTCATCTAAAAGAGCGAGATAATCACCGTTCATTAACATGCCGGCCAAAAGAGCGGGCGGATAGGATCAAAGACAAATCGTTGCTAGTCGCTCGAATATTGCACGATAAAAGCGCGCAAAAGCTAGTGCCATGTAGGCTGGTCTCGACTACACACCTAGGAAAGGTAAATGGGGGGAGGCACGCCGCATGCACACGTCGGTTTCAATCGGTGTGGTGAGAGATCCGGGCGTCCTCTTGTTCGTAAACTGCTGCACGTAATCGCCTCCTCCTCGGCCACTTGTTTAGTAGCGATGTGCATCCCGGCGTCCTCTAGTACGTGAGATTCTTGCTTTACTTCCGCTCCTCTTTCTTTATCGCTGTTTTCGATGACCATGAACGTGATGATGGGCTATGAGGAGGAGTGTGCTAGCTGATTATTCATGTGTTCTTTTCGGATCGGAGGACAAAGGCCAGCTTATCCAAGTATAAAAGTTTTTACAATAATGTTCATCTCAAAGGTAGGAAGAGTTAGGTTTGGGCGTGCAAAGGATTTGCTGCGAATAAGACAACGGTGATGAAATGATAATGATGGCCAGTGGAATCACACACGCGCAATCGTGTGGCTAAATTTGAAAGTGCGACGTCGTCCGGGTCTTCAACACTAATTCAGCTATTTTTCTCTCACAGTAAATCAGCGTCAGCATATTTCCTGCTGCCTTCAATTATAATTTTGTCACAGCATCTGTTTCTGGTGTAGTGCTAGCTCGTGAGTATAGTGAACTAGCCAGAGCCAATGCACACTCTATCAAGTGGTATCATAGTTCATGGTCACAAAGCCTAATTTTTTTAAGCTAAAAAACCTAAAAAATCACAAGGTATATAGTGACGGAAGTGGTATCAAAGTCCATGATAAAAAAACCAAAAAAATCTTGAGGGCCATCTCAAGGTTTAGTTATATAATAGCAACGGATACTCCATCCAGGTCCATAAAAAAAGTCATTTTGGACATTGGTCTTCAAAAACAACTTTAACGGTTACTTTTTGCTATAAAATATTCATAAAACTACATTTCGAGATAAATTTACTTACATCACCGTCATATTTTTCAAACTCAACCGAAGCATCAATATGTACTTTTATTTATAGTTAAAATTTAAAATATTTAACTTAAGACAACTTTTAAACGACCTCCTTGACGAGGGAGTACAACTGTCGGTGCAGAAAGTGACCAACAAGTAAATACTTGTAGTTTTATCGTATATTGTGATCGGAGGTGGTCTAGCACTCAATGGCACATAGTTCATACTGGTTCAGACAACGTGCCCTACGTCCAGTTTTAGTCGATCGGTGACTTCATTCCTGAGCCCAGGTGCTCGAAGTTTGCAGTGGGGTTATAAACGAGAAGGAAAAAATGGGGGGTACAAGAGGTCCGGTCGGACTCCGATCGGAAGGGCCGAGAGTGACGGGAGCCCCGCTATGAGCTAAGTGTTCGAGCGTGTGTTCGTGATTTGAACCTGATGGTTCTGCTGTTGTGTAATAGTAAACTTGATCGATCTGATGAATCTGAATGAACTTGAATCGACCTATCCTATTGGGAGAGAGTGCATCTCCTTTTATAGATGAATGGGATGGCCTTACAAGTGAGAGGGAGAGAGTACGTATGCTACTGAGCCTTGTTGCCCACATCGACGGGTACAGGATGATGGTAGGCGCTCACAATACTGTTGAATGTCAGATGCACGTGGAAAGTTGTGTTGTCTTCTTTGGGCATGGCAGACGTCGGTGCCTGCCACACAGTTAATACCTGGAGGCATGCAAGGGGTTTTACCATGTTTGCCCCGTACGATAAATGTCGACACTCACAACACTGTCGATGCCTAGAGACATGTCGGAGGAGCCTTATCGTATGGGAGTTAATGACGCCTACAATACTGTGGGGGAAAATGTCGGCGTCTACAACACTGCTTGGGCTCTGTTGTGCCAGGGAGGTTGCAGAGTACTGTTTCTGCAGGTGTACAGGGTACGGTCTCTGGTATCGTGGTTTGACTTGTGCGTCCTGCCTTGCTTTCTCCGTCCGTTTCCTAGTCCTTACCGAGCGGGCGTCCCCGATCGGTTGGTCCCAGTTGGCTCTGATCGCGCCAGTCGAAGAAGAGCAGTGAGCAGGGGTTTGGCGCATCCCCGGTCAGAGACGCGGGTCGGAGTCGGAAGTAGTGCTTTGGCCAGGCCTTCCGGTCGGAGAGGCCGTCCCGAAGTGGACCGGAGACCGAAGCGAGCGTTCCGGTCGGAGAGGTGGTCCGGAGTCAGAAAAATGGGCGCTATTCCTCCTCGGTCAGACTTTCCGGTCGATGATTGGATCACCCTTCTGACCTGTCGTTTAGATACCTGGACCGGCCCATGAGTTACACGTTTGTTGCTTAGGTCGAGCCTTTGTTGGAAAGCCGGTCCGCGAGGGACGCTAGACCTATGAACGCCACAACCACTGTAATTGTGAATATCGGAGCTGTGTAGCAAATAAATTTGCATGTACGAAGTCAAGGGAGTACAACTATAGTTGTGAATATCGGAGCTGTGTAGGAAACAAATTTACATGTACGAAATGTAATCATGCAATTACTCTGGCCAAGGGGATCGCACTGGTGCGTTGGATGCCACAGAAAACTGGATATCGAAGGAGTAGCCGGATTTGCTTGCAACTGTGTGCTGCGTGTCCGTACATGCATTTTGCTACACCCCGTACTCCGTGTGCACTTCACCTCGATGTTTACAAAAAAGCATCGTTTTTCCATGCCCTCACGCTCCGTTTCCCAGTGCAAACCAGCTCGGTCGCCAGTTGGCTGTCGCCACTTTCCCCGCGTGGACCGTTGTTCAACGATGCGCCGATCCGTCCATCTCTATCCGTTCGGTTTTTCTCTCTGCGCCGCTCGCTCTCAGAGTCATTCTCTATCCATCGCGAAGAGACGAGAACGGCCGATCGGCTTCAGCTTCTCCGTTGTTCGTCTCTTGGCCACCGGATCGGATGATTTTCTCGCCGAGGCGCGGCCCCGTTAGCTCGGCTGAAATTGACTGAAAAACCCGGTTCCGACTAAATTATTGTGAGAGACAAATACTGTTTCGGTTAAAAAAGAAATCGAATAAGCCGGATTATAAGGTAAGCCGAACGGGGTTGTTAGTTTCCTACCTTGCAGAATTCCGACGGGCAAAAGCCCAAAATAAAGTGTATTGCATCTGTTCTGAATTCAGGACAAGCATCGTCGTCGACAGTGTGTATGAGATCAGCTGCAAAGTTCAATGTTGCCAAACCAAACCATTGCTTTCGTAGGTCGGGCGGGTTCTGTTCAGCCTAAACAAAAGCTAAAAGAGAGTGCTTATGTAATCGGTGACGGCTAATAACGAAGTCTCACGTCCTCTGTGCGCTGCATTTTCTGTGGAGAAGGAATACGAATACTTCTGTAGAATATACAGCATTTGAAGATAGGGATCTACTAGTGAGCATGCATGCTGTCAAAGATGCTGACATAACTTGTTAATCCTCAGAAATGAAAATACCGTTAGTCATGGTTTGATAAAGTAATTAAACCACGTCATCTGAGACAAAATATTGTGTGGTGTACAGAGTATTAGGGACTAGTAGAGGGCATGATTGAATCGATCCTAATCCTGACTAATGCAGATTACTATATTATGCTTTAAAAATCTGAACCTGTGCTGGACCATTTTTTACTGTACAAGTTCAATGTCCGTGTGCCACAAGCTCACTCGCATGCTCCGTCTGACGAAACACCCGAGTGATAAGTGGAAAGGAATTTTATTATAGAATTTTAGGTTTACCCATACTAGTTGTTAGTGGTAGAATTTATGATTCGATTATACGATTTTAGGACTTTTTAATCTTTAACTAAGGATTCCGATTCTACTATCCTAGTCAACAAAATCTATATTTCTATGACTTTTATGTGTACGACCTTAATTACCTAAAGTCCTCGATTTGACTTAGAATTTATGATTTTGACAACCGTGACTTTATCAGTACCAGCAATTGTTTCAACCCATCTTCATTTTTTTTCGTTTATACTTATACTATATATAGAAAATTGAAATCTGTTACCTGAGCGTGCGTTCTCCGCGGCGGCCTCGCGGTGACGGTCCCGCCGTCGCCGAGCAAGGCGAGCACAAAGAACAGAAGCTTCTCCTACGAGCTAGTGTCCCGGCTCCCGGACAGCGGAACAAGGACAAACCTCACCCGTCACCCACCCCCGAGTCGACGAGTCCCGTCCAGCGCACGAGCGCACTGCGCACTGCGCACTGTCCGAATTTTTTACTATTTGACTCTTTTTCGAAAGTTTCTCTCAAATAGACCCCTGGCGAAAACAATTCCAGAAATGGATCATTGGCTCGGCACCAGAGTGACTGGCGTCGAGCTCGGCGCCACGGTCACTGGCGCCGAGGTCCTGGGCACGGGAAAATGGCCTACCAGGGGCTCGGCGCCAGAGTGACTGGCGCCGAGACACCTGCATTTAACCAAGCCTGCACTTCTTCCCCGAGCTGACTTTTGGCTAAGTCCCTAAATTTACCGTGAGATGGATATATAAAATTTTTGATGTGCTTGCTAACCATCGGCCTCACCAAACGTAGGCCTCCAAAGGGCAAGGTCAACCCTTCTCTTCTGCTCGCGCATCAATCGACCCAATCGATCCTTCTGTTCTGCTTGCTAACCATACGTTTGGTAAATTTAAAGACTTAGCCAAAATTTTATATATCCATCTCACGGTAAATTTAGGGACTTAGCCAAAATTCTAAGTTGCCGGTGATTGTGAGGTAGGGTGAAGTGGCGAGAAAAAAATCCGAGACGGAGGAGAAATAAGAGGAAGAACGCTCGGAGAAGAAGTGTAGGCTGGGTTAAATGCAGGTGGCTCGGCGCCATTCAGACTGGCGCCGAGCTCGACGTCGAGCTCGGCGCCAGTCACTCTGGCGCCGAGCCCCTGGCAGGCCATTTTCCCGTGCCCAGGACCTCGGCGCTAGTCACTCTGACGCCGAGCTCGGCGCCAGTCACTCTGACGCCGAACCAAGGGTCTATTTCTGGAATTGTTTCCGTCATAGGTCTATTTGAGAGAAACTTTCGAAAAAAGGCCGAATGGTAAAAAGTTCGGGCGCACTGCGGACCTTGCAGTTGCATAGATTCTTGCTGCCGGTGAGCCTAAGCCTGGGCAAAATACCCGATACCCATTACCCGTACCCGAATTACCCGAACCTGGACCCGAATTACCCGAACCCGAGGTACCCGATCCCAAATTCGGATAGCGATTTTGATTACCCGAAATTAGTTTGGGTAATTCGGGTAATATCCCCCTGTACCCAAACTACCCGAACTACCCAAAGATTTGTTTTTGTCTTTGTATTTATCATGTGTTGTTAGCTGAACCATTTAACTTATCACTTTATTAGAATATAATTCTCTCTATTTGAATGAGTGACTGTAATATATTATTCTCTACAAATTGCTATTGAAATTCTATACAAATTGCTGCTGAAATTATGTATAGATCGCTACTGAAATTTAGTGTAGTTGGTTGTTTTCTGTAAATTTGGGTATATCGGGTAATACCCGAACCCGAACCCGAATTATCGGGTACCCGAATTTGCGGGTAGTGTTTTTTCGGGGGTAATATCGGGTAGCAATTTTTATTACCCGAATTTTGAATTACCCGAATTACCCGATCCGAAAAAATCGGGGCTTAGGTGAGCCAAGTGTGTGTGCCTCCAGCCTTGTCCCTTTCCCAGTTTCCCACCCGTACCCCTTGTCCCTTTCCCAGTTTCCCACCCGTGTCACCGTGTGACGGACTGACGGTGCCTACGGCTGCGAGTACCGAGTAGCATCACCATGGACGCTGCTTCCATAGGGCGGATGCCCGCTACTTCGGTGCTTGGCCATAGGCATTTTTCTGTGGGATCTCCGTGTCCTTTTCTTACCGTTCGCCAGCAAATCCGGAGGCGTCTGTGTTTGTTTCCCTGCTAAACTTGAGGCTAATTACGAAATTAAATACACAGATTAAGACTAATTTGCGAGACGGATTTTTAAGCCTAATTAGTCCATGATTTGACAATGTGGTGCTACAGTAAACATGTGCTAATGAAGGATTAATTATGTTTACTAAATTCGTGTCGTGGATTACCGATGACTTATGTAATTTGTTTTATTATTACTATCCAAACACTCGATGTGACACTCCCATATAACACCCGATGTGATACCCCTAAACTTTAGTCCCTTGATTTAAACGAAGCCGCTCGGTTGCCATTTTGCGAGAGCGAGACTTACGGGTCGGCGTTTCGCAGCTCCGGAGATGCCCTTCCCAGTCCCCTAGTCCACCACATACAGCCTGTTTACTGGTTGGTTTCTGGACTGATAAACCCAATTGGTGCTGGTTTATTATGAGAGAAAAATATTGTACCATGACTGATAAGCCCTGGCTGAAAATCAACAAGCGAACATGCTGGTAGTCAAATATTCCCTGAGTTCCAAAGCTTGCTTCAATTTTATCACAAATGAAACTATCTTAATCCTGAACAATTTATGAAACAATCACTAAAATATTTACGACACCAAATACATAAATTATATGAAAATAAGTTTCATGCTGAATTTAGTGATACATTTGGTTTAGTTAAAATAAAAAAATGAGAACAAAATAAAAAACAATATATTTTTCAGACATAGGTTCTAAATAATATAAAAAAATCCATCCCGTAGTAAGTACTAGCCACCATATGTCTAGAAAACGATGTAAGATCATGAGTTTTCTGTCCTATCCAAAGTTGATGTCTTTTGCTTATTTGCCAGTCTTCTTTTTTTTTTTACCTTTGATCATATACTCTCTTCGTTCAAAAAAAAAAAAAGAGTATACTTACTGTGCTAAGTCAAACATCTTGAGTTTGATCAATTGTTTTGCAAAAATATACAAATACTTATGATAAATAATCATAATTGGATTCATCATATTTGGACTTAATACCATTTTTTATACATAAGTGGACCGAATCTAGAAGTACACTCTTTTTGGGTGGAGGGAGTATGCTACAAGGTTCATATTGTTTAATTATATTTATTAGTGCTTGTGTATTGGAACAGAACATACAGCTTGAGGCGCGGTCGCTTGAACAATTTGTGGCTTTAAAATTTATTTATCGATCACGTCATCTGTTCTAACATGTGTTGAAATCATACTTACTATCGCTGTACACACTAACAGGTATGAGCAAGGGTTATACACGTCCATGTGACAACGAAACAAGAAGGTGCGCTATAGGAGATCTAGGAAGTAAAATACGATGGACGGAATACTTTGTTATGACTTTATTATCAAGGATAGATTTCAAACGTGTCAAAAACTTGTCTTATAAATCGATAAACCATGTCGATATCCTGAATGCCATGCATTTAAAATAGATGTAGTGATCGGTAGGTACCTTTGCTTCCGATGGAAACATGTCCCAGGTTCGAGAGCTCTAGACCCGTGATCGTATTTTGAAATTTGAATACTTTGTGCACTTGTCCTTGTGGTAAATCTGAATACTTTGCAGTCAAACTTGAAGGTACCGACGTGCACGCTGGACACCACGCGTTCCGTTCCGAACCGGCGCCTTGTTCGCTTTTGTCGACACTGAAACCCGTGGAGTCACGTACTGCCACCCGCGGTCTACTGGTAGGCGCTAGGCGGTAGCCCTAGCAGCACGCAATAGCTGATCTGATCTCACTCGTAAAGCCATGATGATCGACACGCCGCAAACCAATCTGCTGAACCAACGCTCACCCGTCCCAACCCGTAGAATCAGTACATTTTCACGAAGAAAAAAAATCCCTTGTACTAAACTAATAAAGAAAAAAAATAGGAAATAGGAAAATGTCGTAAAGAGGACCTAAAATCTGAATCCAGTTTCTTCGTCGTTCCAAAAATTCTGAATCCAGCCAAAAATCTGTACTACTAGTACAGTAGTACGTATATTATACGGAGTACGAAAAAAAAATGGGAGAAAATAAAGACCAAGCGACTGGGTGGAGAGAGAAGAGTAGAAGACGCAAGGGAAGCGAGGTCTCGTTTAGTTTGCAAAATTTTTGACGAAATGGTACCGTAGTACTTTCGTTGTTATTTAACAATTAGTGTCCTATCATAGTCTAATTAGGCTTAAAAGATTTGTCTTGTGAATTTCGTCTAAACTGTGTAATTAGTTTTGTTTTTTATTTATATTTAATGCTTTATGCATACGTTCAAAGATTCGATGTGATGGGAAATCTTAAAAAATTTTGTAAAATGAAGTTGAACTAAACGGTACCCAAGGGCATGGAGCTCAAAAGTGCCAGGTGGGGCCGGGCGGATTAGGGCCCAGTTTAGATCACTTCATTTTGCAAAATGAAGTACTGTAGCGTTTTCGTTGTTATTTGGCAATTAGTGTCCAATCATAGTCTAATTAGGCTTAAAAGATTCGTCTCGTGGATTTCGTCTAAACTGTGTAATTAGTTTTATTTTTTATTTATATTTAATGCTTCATGCATACGTCTAAAGATTCGATGTGACGGGGAATCTTGAAAAATTTGGCAAAATGAAGTGGAACTAAACAGGGCCTAGGACGAAAAGCAAAGGCAGGGAAAGCAAAAGAGGAGAGAGAGAGAGAGGGAGAGGGGGAAAGGAGGCTAGATCGAGGGAGAGAGGGACCCCGCCCGCGATTGCTACGGCCTCCATCGCAGCGAGAGAGAGAGAGAGAGATCTTGAAAGCGTGCTTGCCTGCCATTCCCAGCTTCCAGTTCCTTTCCTTCTTCTTCTTGCTCGTGCACCCAGTACTCCACCACTCCCGCTCCCGCCACCCCCCATCCCGCAACGGCGCGCATCGGACCCCGGCCGCGTCGTACGTGCTCGCCCATTCCCTACCTTTCAGTGGATGTGCCCGGGCTGGCTGCTGCGGCGGCGGCGGCAGCGGAGGACGACAACCCGGCGTGCGGCAGGAGTGGCAGCTGCAGCGGGTGAGTTGAGCTCCTGGCACAGTCGGGGTCCGCATTACCAGTGTGTCCCTCCCCGGTGGTGGTGCTCTGCGCTGTTCCCCTTGCTAACTTGTCGGGCGGGGTGGTGTGCCCTAGCACTGTGCGGAGCTCGCCCGCTCGCGAGGGGCGGGGAGTGAAAAAGCTCGCGCGCCTTTCGCAGATCTGCTTCGGGGACGTGCGCGGCGGTGCGCTCCTGGGTCCCCCGGACGGGCCGGGTATCCCGTGATTTGAGGGGACTTCTACTTCTCTATCTCCTTCTGGCTCCCCACTCCCCTGCCTCTGCGTGCTTCTTCTTCTTTCTGGAGACACGGTGCGATTTGTGTGTGCTCTGAGGAGGAGTTGAGCTGCGTTAGCATTTCTGCCGGAGAAATCGGCTTAGAGTTGTCTGAGTGAGTGCTTCGTCTCTGCGTGAGCTTCTCGATTTCTAGGAGGTGATTACTGGTTGAGCGATTGTTCTTTTTATACTTCGGTTTTCTGTCTTACTTGATCACCGGGTCGCTACCGATTTACTACTTGATTTGGTTGCTTGCTCTTGTCAGTTTGTCTGATAAATGCCAATGCGAAGCTACTTCCCTTGTTGTCACATGAGTACTAGTTCAGCTGCTGCCCATGAAAGTCTTTAAAATTCATAAAGCATTTATCTCCTGCAGTGTTCTTACAGCTGCTTGCGCCCTCTGCAGGAAGCCATCCAACCACGGAGATGTGGGAGCCCAGAAGGTCGTAGCGAGGGGTTTCCTTGATTTGTGAATCTTTGATCAAGGATGGAGCACCGGGCTTTGCTGCTCGGCGTGGCGCTGGCCTTTCTGCTGGCCTCTGGCTCCCAGGGCGTGAACCATGAAGGTCGGTTTCTCCTGGCGCTCAAGAGCCAGATGAACGACACTCTCCACCACCTCGACAACTGGGACGCGAGGGATCTAACACCATGCAACTGGAGGGGCGTCAACTGCTCGTCGGCGCCCATCCCGGTGGTTGTGTCTCTCGGCCTCAGCAACATGAACCTGTCAGGGACAGTAGCGCCTAGCATTGGTGGCCTGTCTGAGTTGACCCTCCTTGATCTATCCTTTAATGGGTTCGATGGTAACATCCCTCCAGAGATTGGGAACTTGTCGAAATTGGAGGTGCTTAACTTGTACAACAACAGTTTTGGTGGTACAATCCCCTCTGAGCTCGGGAAGCTAGATAAGTTGGTCACGTTTAATCTGTGCAACAACAAGCTCCATGGCCCGATACCTGATGAGATTGGAAATATGGCATCACTTCAGGAACTGGTAGGATACAGTAATAATCTCACTGGTTCACTACCTCGTTCACTTGGCAAGCTGAAGAACCTGAAGAATATTCGGTTGGGTCAGAATCTTATATCAGGCAACATTCCTGTTGAGATAGGTGAATGTGTGAACTTAACTGTGTTTGGTCTTGCACAAAACAAGTTAGAGGGTCCTTTACCTAAAGAGATTGGGAGGTTGATCTTGATGACGGACTTAATCCTATGGGGGAATCAGCTTTCTGGTGTTATTCCTCCAGAGATAGGAAACTGTACAAGCCTCAGCACAATTGCCCTCTATGACAATATTCTAGTTGGTCCCATACCTGCAACAATTGTGAAAATTACGAATCTGCAGAAGCTATACCTTTACAGGAATTCATTAAACGGTACAATTCCGTCTGACATTGGGAATCTTTCTCTTGCAAGAGAGATTGACTTTTCAGAGAATTTCTTAACTGGAGAGATACCAAAGGAGCTGGGCAACATTCCAGGCTTGAATTTACTCTACCTCTTCCAGAACCAGCTTACAGGCCCTATTCCTACAGAGTTGTGTGGGTTGAAAAACTTGAGTAAACTTGATCTATCGATCAATTCACTCACTGGCACGATTCCAGCTGGATTTCAGTACATGAGAAATCTAATCCAACTGCAACTCTTCAGCAATTTGCTTTCTGGCAACATACCTCCAAGGTTTGGCATTTATAGCCGTCTTTGGGTGGTGGATTTCTCAAACAACAGTATTACAGGGCAGATACCGAAAGATCTTTGCAGGCAATCAAACCTTATTTTGTTGAATTTGGGGTCTAACATGCTTACAGGGAACATTCCTCGTGGGATCACTAACTGTAAAACATTGGTTCAGCTTCGTCTCAGTGACAACAGTCTGACAGGAAGCTTCCCCACTGATCTCTGCAATCTGGTAAATTTGACAACAGTTGTGCTGGGTCGAAACAAATTTAGTGGGCCCATTCCTCCTCAGATAGGCAGTTGCAAGTCTCTGCAAAGGCTGGACCTTACAAATAATTATTTCACATCAGAGTTGCCTCGAGAAATTGGTAATTTGTCAAAACTCGTTGTCTTCAATATCTCATCTAATAGACTAGGAGGAAACATACCACTAGAAATTTTCAATTGTACAGTGTTGCAACGCCTTGATCTCAGCCAGAATAGCTTTGAAGGTTCGTTGCCAAATGAAGTTGGTAGGCTGCCACAGTTGGAGCTGCTATCTTTTGCTGACAATAGGCTAACTGGCCAGATACCACCCATTCTTGGTAAACTATCACATTTAACAGCACTACAGATTGGTGGCAATCAGTTATCTGGTGAAATACCTAAGGAGCTGGGTTTGCTGTCGAGCTTGCAGATCGCCCTGAATTTGAGCTACAACAACCTCTCTGGCAACATTCCTTCAGAGCTTGGTAACCTTGCACTGTTGGAAAGTTTGTTTCTTAATAACAACAAGCTGACTGGTGAAATCCCAACTACATTTGCTAATCTGTCCAGTTTGCTTGAGCTAAACGTCTCCTACAATTCTCTCTCTGGTGCCCTCCCGTCAATACCGCTTTTTGATAATATGTCTGTGACCTGTTTTATTGGAAATAAAGGATTATGTGGTGGACAACTTGGTAGATGTGGACCCCGGTCATCCTCTAGTTCCCAGTCATCCAATTCAGTCAGTCCCCCTTTAGGCAAGATCATAGCAATTGTTGCTGCTGCCATTGGAGGGATTTCACTTATTCTTATTGCAATAATTGTGCACCATATCAGAAAACCAATGGAGACAGTAGCCCCCTTGCAAGATAAGCAACTTTTTCCAGCTGGTTCTAATATGCATGTTTCTGATAAGGATGCATATACATTTCAGGAATTGCTCACCGCTACAAATAACTTTGATGAGAGTTGTGTGATCGGAAGGGGTGCTTGTGGGACAGTATACAGAGCCATCCTGAAGGCTGGACAGACAATTGCAGTCAAGAAACTTGCTTCTAACAGGGAAGGGAGCAACACAGACAACAGCTTCCGTGCAGAGATCCTGACTCTTGGAAAGATAAGACATCGTAATATTGTGAAGCTTTACGGTTTTATATACCACCAGGGTTCCAACCTTCTACTCTATGAATACATGTCGAGAGGCAGTCTTGGTGAGCTACTTCATGGACAATCATCTTCTTCACTTGATTGGGAGACACGCTTCATGATAGCCCTTGGAGCGGCTGAAGGGCTTTCATACCTGCATCATGACTGCAAGCCTCGTATCATCCACCGTGATATTAAATCTAATAACATATTACTTGATGAGAACTTTGAAGCCCATGTTGGTGATTTTGGGTTAGCAAAGGTGATCGACATGCCATACTCGAAGTCAATGTCTGCAATTGCAGGTTCATACGGCTATATAGCGCCAGGTGAGTCTCAAGTTTACTTGACATCCGGTTCTTTGAACTTCTGTTGCGTGTTCACTACTGATCTATGTCTTATGCTCTTTACTTGAAGCTATCGGTCAAACCTAGGGCAACTAGGTGCGGTGTCGCATAGATAATTTACTCAGGCCAATATCTAATTTATTGTAGTGTTTTGTTTGCTCGTAGAGTTGTTCTTCATTGGGCATTACTTTGCAAGAATTATGATCATGTCAAGGGCCTCGAACCCCTGACTGGCCGGACCTCGGCTACGTAGCTCGTAGCCGCCGTTCGTCACGCCGGCGAGGTTATACCCCTCAGCCGTCGGCTTACAGAGAAGAGAGGTAGATTAGAGATAACTTCTTGCTTGCCCTCAATTGGTTTCCCGTACAAGCATATATGGCTCTCGGCCAAACAGAAGGAGAAGGCTCTCCTTAATTGTAGGACTAATCTTAACAATGAAATAACTAACAAAGGAAACAACTAATCAGGTGGCTCGCCTGCCCTTCCTGCGTCCTGGCTGCGCGCTCGGCCTCCCGGCGCACGTCGTGGGCTCGCCTGCGCCTGGCGTACGTGCGCCCGCACATGACATCTCTCCCGTCGTCGAAGACCAGCTCGTCCTCGAGTTGAAAATCAGGGAACCGAGCACGGAAGTCGTCGTAGTCCTCCCAGCTTGCCGATGCAGCCGGCTCATCTTGCCACTGGACCAACACCTGCCGTACTCCGCGAGCCAGCCGGCCGGCTGTGACCGCCGCAGGCACTGGCACCATAGCGCCGTTGTGGGTTGGTGGCAGTGCCGGGGGTGTTGCAGGCGGCGTGCCAACGAACTTCTTGAGCACCCCAACGTGGAACACATCATGGAGGCGGGCCCCTGGTGGAAGATCGAGCCGGACAGCCACGACGTTGATGACCTCCCTGACGCGATACGGCCCGACGAACCGGGGCTTGAGCTTGCCAGTGGTGGTACGTGGCAGTGATGCCGCTGGGTGCTGCCGGAGCCGGAGGAGTGCCCAGTCACCAACTTGGAAAGCCACTGGACGATGGTGCTGGTCGTAGACATGCTTCTGGACCGCCTGGGCCTGTTCGAGGCGGTAGCGGACGTCGTCGAGGAAGGCCGCGCGGTCCTCCATCTCCTGGGCAACAGCAGCCACGCGCGTCTCGCCAGGCTCATAAGAGCGGATGGTTGGCGGATCGCGGCCATAGACCACGCGGAACGGCGTCTCCCGGAGCGACGATTGGAAGGCCGTGTTGTAGGTGTATTCGGCCCACGGGAGCTAGCGAAGCCACTGTCGAGGACGGTCGCCGGTGAAACAGCGGAGGTACATGACGATCACCCTGTTGACGGCCTCCGTCTGGCCATCCGTTTGCGGGTGAAAGGCCGACGACATGAAGAGCTTGGTGCCAGTGAGGCGCATGAGCTCGGTCCAGAACGCCGACGTGAACACCGGGTCGCGGTCCGAGACGATGGACTGCGGAACGCCATGAAGGCGGACGATGTCGCCGAAGAACGCTTGGGCGACGGATTCGGCGGTGTAGGGGTGCGCCAGCGGAATGAAGTGGCAGTACTTGCTGAAGCGGTCGACGACGGAGAGGATGACTGTCTTGCCCTGCACCCGGGGCAGCGCTTCAATGAAATCAATGCCGATGTCGGCCCAAACGCTGGACGGGATGGGCAGCGGCTGGAGCAGCCCGGCCGGCCTCAGGTGGTCCGTCTTGTACTTCTGGCACGTGGCGCACGCCTTCACAAAATCCTGCACCAAACGACGCATGTTGGGGAAATGAAAATCACGCCGTAGGCGGTGCAGCGTGCGATGAACGCCTTCATGGCCGTCGTCGTGGACCGTGGCCAGGATCTCCTGAAGGAGTGGCGACGCGGGCGGGATGTAGAGGCGGCCCGCCAGGGCGACCATGCCATCGATGATGGCCCACGGCGCGGCGCGGGTGCCCGCACGGAGTTCGTCGTGGACGGCGACCAGCGTTGGGTCGGTGGCCTGGGCATGGCGGAGGCGCTCGATGAAGTCGAACCGGGGCGCTGAAATGGCCAGCAGCTCGCCCGCATCGTTGTCGCGGCGGGATAGAGCGTCGGCGACAGTGTTCGTGGCCCCGGAGCGGTACTCCACTGTGAAGTCGAAGCCCAAGAGCTTGCCGACCCAGTGGTGCTGCGGAATCGTGGCGAGGCGCTGGTCGAGGAGGTATTTCAAGCTGTAGTGGTCCGTCTTGACGAGGAAGCGGCGCCCCCACAGGTAGGGCCTCCAATGCCGGACCGCCTGAACCAGGCCAATGAGCTCGCGCTCGTAGGCGGCCAGGGCGCGGTGGCGCGGTGCCACTGGCCGGCTGAAGTACGCCACCGGGTGTCCCGCCTGGACTAGTACCGCCCCAAAGCCGACCGTGGACGCGTCACACTCGACGACGAACAGCTTGGCGAAGTCGGGCATGGCGAGGACGGGGGCCGACGTGACCGCCGCTTTGAGCGCCGAGAACGCCGCGGCCGCTGCGTCGTTCCATGCGAAGCCGTCCTTCTTGAGCAACGCCGTCAGGGGCGCGGCCACCGTGCCATAGTTATGCACGAACTTGCGGTAGTACCCCGCGAGTCCGAGGAAGCCACGAACAGCACGGGCGGAGCGCGGCGCCGGCCAATCATGGATGGCCTGCACCTTGGCCGGATCCATGGCGACGCCCGCAGCGGAGATAACGTGGCCGAGGTAGGCGACGGCGGAGGCACCGAAGGAGCATTTGGTGCGCTTGACGAAGAGCTGGTGGCGGCTGAGCTCGTCGAGGACAGCACGCGGGTGCCGCAGGTGATCCACCCATGTCCTGCTGTAATCAAGATATCGTCAAAAAATACGAGGACGAAGCGACGGAGGAACGGCCGTAGAACGTCGTTCATCAAGGCTTGGAACGTGGCCGGTGCGTTGCAGAGTCCGAACGCCATGACCAGGAACTCGTACAGGCCGTCATGCGTGCGGAACGCCGTCTTGTGGATGTCCTTGGGCCGCATGCGGACCTGGTGGTACCCCGACCGCAGGTCGAGCTTGGAGAAGAATTTGGCGCCGTTGAGTTCATCCAACAGCTCATCCACCACCGGGATTGGGAAGGCGTCTTTGACCGTCACGGCGTTCAGGGCCCGGTAGTCGACGCAGAAGCGCCAGGAACCGTCGGGCTTCTTCACAAGGAGGACCGGCGACGAGAACGGGGAGTCGCTGCGGCGGACGATCCCTTGTGCAATCATGGCGGCACATTGCCGCTCCAACTCATCCTTGTGGGCAGCCGGGTACCGATAGGGGCGTACGGCTACCGGCTGTGCATCGGGCTTCAGCAGGATGCGGTGATCAAGGGCGCGCTTGGGGGGCAGGCCAGTCGGAGTGGCGAAGACCCCTGCAAACGCGTCGAGGAGAGTCTCCAGGAGCGGCTCGCCAGCGGACAAGGCGCGCGCCGCCGGCCCCGCCGCCGTGGCCAGTCCAGCCCAGGAGATGGTGCGGCCCCCATGCTGGAAAGACATGCGCCGGTTGGCCAGGTCCCAGACAATGGGCCCCAACGCGCCGAGCCACTTGGTGCCGAGGACGATGTCATACCCGGCCAGGGGCATGACGAAGAGATCCGCCGGGAACGCAGCACCGGCGATGAGCAGCGGCGCGTCGCGGATGACGCCGGCGCAGGTGATCTTCTCGCCATTGGCGACCATGGCCGTGAGGCGGGGACGTTGGCGGAGAGGAAGTTCCGAGCGCCGCGCGGCCTCCTCGGAGATGAAATTGTGGGTGCTGCCGGAGTCGAGGAGGGCGACGAGCGAGGCGGCCCCCAGTGTCACCGCGAGCTGCATGGTGTCCGTCATGGACACACCGGCCACCGCCTGCAGCGAGAAGCAGGGGGCGTCCTTGTCCCCGGCGTCAGCGGCGTCTTCGGTGTCATCAATCTCCACACCGTCCACGAAGAAAATCCGCTTGCAAAACCTGTTATGGCCACGAGAGTACTTTTCATCACAGTTAAAACAGAGGCCAAGGCGGCGACGTTCCGCCTGCTCCGCCGTGGAGAGGCGCCGCTGGTTGCCCTCGCGGCGTCCCTGGTCGGCACCCGCCGGCGGTGCGGGAAGTGCCAGCTGCTGGGGCGGTGCGGGAAGAGCGTGGCGAGGCGGCGGCGGCGGCAGCAGACCGCGCGCGCCAGGCCGGACCGGGGCCTGAGGTGACCTGTCGATCTCCATGAGCTCCACTTGACGCGCCAGGCTCATCGCGGCGGCGAGCGTGTCAGGATTGTGGATGCGCACCGCGTGACTCAGAGGCGGAAGGAGGCCGCCGGTGAAGAGTTGCACCCGCTGAGCCTCGTCAAGCCGACCAGCGCGGGGCAGGAGTGTCTGGAAGCGGTTGGAGTACTCCTCCACTGTTCCGGTGCGCCGGCACTCGGAAAGCTCGAACATCGGGGCGGAGCAGAGAGGAGGCCCGAACCTCTCGTTCAGGAGGTCTTTGAATCGGCCCCAGGACGGGGCGCCATCATCTTCTTTGAGCTGGTTGTACCACAGCTGCGCGACGTCGTCCAGATGGTAAGATGCCATCCGAACACGTTCCTCTCCCATGGTGCGGTGGTGGCGGAAGTACGACTCGCATTTGTTGATGAACAGCATCGGATCGACGGTGCCATCAAAGCGGGGGAAGTCCCACTTTTTGTGCTTGATGAACGGATCTTGGTCGCGCTGCCCGTCGGGGCGACGGCCCCCTCCGTTGTCCGAGGACGACGAGGACTTGTCCTTCATGGCCGCCATATCGGACTTCAGAGACGACACCTCCGTGCTGAGGGACCTCAGTTCGACGAGCACGTCGGCAAGGGTGGGCTCGGCCATGGCTGCGGTAGGGGTTGGCGGCGATGGCGGCGGCGGCGGCTGGTGGGCTGCGGTGGAAGAGTGGGTGGAGCGGGTGGGCGAGGATCGACGAGACCGTGATACCAGGTTGTCAAGGGCCTCGAACCCCTGACTGGCCGGACCTCGGCTACGTAGCTCGTAGCCGCCGTCCGTCACGCCGGCGAGGTTATACCCCTCAGCCGTCGGCTTACAGAGAAGAGAGGTAGATTAGAGATAACTTCTTGCTTGCCCTCAATTGGTTTCCCGTACAAGCATATATGGCTCTCGGCCAAACAGAAGGAGAAGGCTCTCCTTAATTGTAGGACTAATCTTAACAATGAAATAACTAACAAAGGAAACAACTAATCAGGTGGCTAACTTTCCTCCTAGCCACTCGCCTGCCCTTCCTGCGTCCTGGCTGCGCGCTCGGCCTCCCGGCGCACGTCGCGGGCTCGCCTGCGCCTGGCGTACGTGCGCCCGCACATGACAGATCATGTAGGTTTTCCCACCAAAAAGGGTAGCAAAGAAACTTTAAGCTTATGATGCCATTTAGGTTTTATATTAAAACCAACTAGGCGATTATTCCTCAAACCATAGTGATATGTTGTCGTTGGGGTTTCCATATTTTGGTGACTTTCAATGTTTATTCAAGACCTTGATATCCTGAAATGCAAGCTGAATATTATTCATATGTACTTGCTGTTCCACCCTTGTGCCACAAGCCCACAAACTTCCATTTGCTGGTCAAGTCTTTTCGGTTTTGTGCTAGTAACTAGCTACACGCTGATGTCTAATGTGAAGTACTAACCTAGTCCTCGTCTTTTTTTACAGAATATGCTTATACCATGAAGGTTACTGAAAAATGTGATATATATAGCTATGGCGTCGTGCTGCTGGAGCTGCTAACTAGGCGTGCCCCTGTGCAGCCCTTAGAACTGGGAGGCGATCTGGTAACATGGGTAAAGAACTACATCAGGGACAATTCTTTGGGTCCAGGGATCCTCGATCAAAATTTGGATTTACAAGACCAAAGTGTCGTCGATCATATGATTGAGGTCTTGAAAATTGCTTTGGTATGTACTAACTTGTCTCCGTATGAGAGACCACCAATGCGGCATGTTGTAGTTATGTTAAGCGAGTCTAAAGATAGGACGAGGGTGAGCTCTGCATCCTCACCTGCCTCTGATGATCCTTCAAAGAAGGATAACTCATGATGTATTTATAATATGTTCGATTAGTCAAAGGTAATACACATTTTTTCCTGCCCTTTCCTAGTATTGATAGTAGGGTTCTTGGAGTCTGCATTCATTATTTGTGTCAGCATTTTGTAGGGAGATAAATGATAGTGGTTCATAGTTCCATACAGCGTCATAATGTCATATTGTATGCCATTGTCTCTCAGAAAGGTTCCAGACTAACATGAAGCATTTGAGGCACGATTCACTGCTGCCGTTGTCTCTCAGAAGGTTTGCTCTTGCTCTGGACACTGGAGATGTTCATTGTTCAATTAGTTCTATGCCTCGGTGCATTCTTACTCAAGTTACAGTATGTTAGTAATAACACCAGCCAGGCAGCCATCTCTGTAATCTGCTCCAACATGAACTGCAGTGCAGAATCATATGCACATGCACTCATTGATCGTTGTCAATTGCCATCTTCTTGTGTGATGAACCACACTACTGCAGCCACTCTTTGTACGGAGTAGCTGTTAACCTGTAGCTGTAGCCTCTGTTCGTTGTTGTTGAGTCGCCTCTCTCTTCTCTTGGCGCCATTGCCATTGGACGTCATACAAAAAAATTGGGTAAGGACGAGGTCGGCCCAACCTCCAACAGATCAGCGCGTGGTCACAGCGTCAGAGCACAAAGCGACATCGCTCGCCGGCGCCCTCCGCAGTAGAACCAACTCCACCCACCCACCTGCCCAGCAGCTTCTTGTCCGCATCAATCACCATGGCGGCGGTGGAAGCGAAGGGGAGCCCACACGTCGTCCTCTTTCCCTTCCTAGCTCACGGCCACGTCCCTGCCTTCCTCCGCCTGGCTGGCCGCCTCCGCGCGCTCCGCCCAGGGCTCGACGTCACACTCGTCTCCACCCCGCGGCTCCTGGGCTCCCTCACGCTCCCACCGGCCTCCCCACCCGTGCGCCTCCACGCGCTCCCGTTCGCCCCCGCCGACCACGGCCTGCCCCCGGGCGCCGACTCCCTCGCCGACATCCAGGTCCACCAGTTCATCACCTTCTTCAGGGCCTCCGAGTCGCTCCGCCCCGCGTTCGAGAAATTCATCTCCGGCATCGGTTCCCCAGTCTGCATCGTCGCCGACGCCTTCTTCGGGTGGACGGCCGAGGTCGCGCGCGCGCGGGGCGCGCCCCACGTCGTGTTCCTCCCCGGCGGCGCGTTCGGCAACGCCGTGTTCTTCTCCGTGTGGGAGCACCTTCCGCACGCCCTCACGGACGCCGACGAGTTCCCGCTACCGGATTTCCCAGACGTCGTTCTCCACCGCACGCAGATCCCGAGGTTCATGCTCGCCGCCACGGGGGCGGACCCCTGGACGGCCTTCTTCCGGCGCGTCATCGCCTTCTGCCGAGAGACCGACGCTCTCCTCGTCAACACCGTCCAGGAACTGGAACTCACCGGCCTCGACATGCTCCGACGAAGCTTCGGCGTCCAGCCATGGCCAATCGGGCCAGTCCTCGCAGCGCCGACCCCGTCGTCGGACTCGCGGGACGACGACACCAGCATCATCCAGTGGCTGGACACGCACCCGCCGCGCTCGGTGCTGTACATATCGTTCGGATCGCAGAACAGCATCAGCGCGGATCAGATGACGGAGCTCGCGCTGGGGCTGGAGGCGAGCGGCCGCCCCTTCCTGTGGGCGCTCCGCCCGCCGCTGGGGTTCGACGCGAAGGACGTGTTCAGGCCCGAGTGGCTCCCGGCCGGCTTCGAGGAGCGAACGGCGAGGGCGAAGGCGAACACGGGACTGCTGGTGCGCGGGTGGGCGCCGCAGGTGCGGATCCTGTCGCACCCGTCCACCGGCGCGTTCCTGAGCCACTGCGGGTGGAACTCCGTCCTCGAGAGCCTGTCCCGCGGCGTGCCGCTCATCGGGTGGCCGCTGGGCGCCGAGCAGTTCTTCAACTTGTCGAAATTGGAGGTGCTTAACTTGTACAACAACAGTTTTGGTGGTACAATCCCCTCTGAGCTCGGGAAGCTAGATAAGTTGGTCACGTTTAATCTGTGCAACAACAAGCTCCGTGGCCCGATACCTGATGAGATTGGAAATATGGCATCACTTCAGGAACTGGTAGGATACAGTAATAATCTCACTGGTTCACTACCTCGTTCACTTGGCAAGCTGAAGAACCTGAAGAATATTCGGTTGGGTCAGAATCTTATATCAGGCAACATTCCTGTTGAGATAGGTGAATGTGTGAACTTAACTGTGTTTGGTCTTGCACAAAACAAGTTAGAGGGTCCTTTACCTAAAGAGATTGGGAGGTTGATCTTGATGACGGACTTAATCCTATGGGGGAATCAGCTTTCTGGTGTTATTCCTCCAGAGATAGGAAACTGTACAAGCCTCAGCACAATTGCCCTCTATGACAATATTCTAGTTGGTCCCATACCTGCAACAATTGTGAAAATTACGAATCTTCAGAAGCTATACCTTTACAGGAATTCATTAAACGGTACAATTCCGTCTGACATTGGGAATCTTTCTCTTGCAAGAGAGATTGACTTTTCAGAGAATTTCTTAACTGGAGAGATACCAAAGGAGCTGGGCAACATTCCAGGCTTGAATTTACTCTACCTCTTCCAGAACCAGCTTACAGGCCCTATTCCTACAGAGTTGTGTGGGTTGAAAAACTTGAGTAAACTTGATCTATCGATCAATTCACTCACTGGCACGATTCCAGCTGGATTTCAGTACATGAGAAATCTAATCCAACTGCAACTCTTCAGCAATTTGCTTTCTGGCAACATACCTCCAAGGTTTGGCATTTATAGCCGTCTTTGGGTGGTGGATTTCTCAAACAACAGTATTACAGGGCAGATACCGAAAGATCTTTGCAGGCAATCAAGCCTTATTTTGTTGAATTTGGGGTCTAACATGCTTACAGGGAACATTCCTCGTGGGATCACTAACTGTAAAACATTGGTTCAGCTTCGTCTCAGTGACAACAGTCTGACAGGAAGCTTCCCCACTGATCTCTGCAATCTGGTAAATTTGACAACAGTTGTGCTGGGTCGAAACAAATTTAGTGGGCCCATTCCTCCTCAGATAGGCAGTTGCAAGTCTCTGCAAAGGCTGGACCTTACAAATAATTATTTCACATCAGAGTTGCCTCGAGAAATTGGTAATTTGTCAAAACTCGTTGTCTTCAATATCTCATCTAATAGACTAAGAGGAAACATACCACTAGAAATTTTCAATTGTACAGTGTTGCAACGCCTTGATCTCAGCCAGAATAGCTTTGAAGGTTCGTTGCCAAATGAAGTTGGTAGGCTGCCACAGTTGGAGCTGCTATCTTTTGCTGACAATAGGCTAACTGGCCAGATACCATCCATTCTTGGTAAACTATCACATTTAACAGCACTACAGATTGGTGGCAATCAGTTATCTGGTGAAATACCAAAGGAGCTGGGTTTGCTGTCGAGCTTGCAGATCGCCCTGAATTTGAGCTACAACAACCTCTCTGGCAACATTCCTTCAGAGCTTGGTAACCTTGCACTGTTGGAAAGTTTGTTTCTTAATAACAACAAGCTGACTGGTGAAATCCCAACTACATTTGCTAATCTGTCCAGTTTGCTTGAGCTAAACGTCTCCTACAATTCTCTCTCTGGTGCCCTCCCGCCAATACCGCTTTTTGATAATATGTCTGTGACCTGTTTTATTGGAAATAAAGGATTATGTGGTGGACAACTTGGTAGATGTGGACCCCGATCATCCTCTAGTTCCCAGTCATCCAATTCAGTCAGTCCCCCTTTAGGCAAGATCATAGCAATTGTTGCTGCTGTCATTGGAGGGATTTCACTTATTCTTATTTCAATAATTGTGCACCATATCAGAAAACCAATGGAGACAGTAGCCCCCTTGCAAGATAAGCAACTTTTTCCAGCTGGTTCTAATATGCATGTTTCTGCTAAGGATGCATATACATTTCAGGAATTGCTCACCGCTACAAATAACTTTGATGAGAGTTGTGTGATCGGAAGGGGTGCTTGTGGGACAGTATACAGAGCCATCCTGAAGGCTGGACAGACAATTGCAGTCAAGAAACTTGCTTCTAACAGGGAAGGGAGCAACACAGACAACAGCTTCCGTGCAGAGATCCTGACTCTTGGAAAGATAAGACATCGTAATATTGTGAAGCTTTACGGTTTTATATACCACCAGGGTTCCAACCTTCTACTCTATGAATACATGTCGAGAGGCAGTCTTGGTGAGCTACTTCATGGACAATCATCTTCTTCACTTGATTGGGAGACACGCTTCATGATAGCCCTTGGAGCGGCTGAAGGGCTTTCATACCTGCATCATGACTGCAAGCCTCGTATCATCCACCGTGATATTAAATCTAATAACATATTGCTTGATGAGAACTTTGAAGCCCATGTTGGTGATTTTGGGTTAGCAAAGGTGATTGACATGCCATACTCGAAGTCAATGTCTGCAATTGCAGGTTCATACGGCTATATAGCGCCAGGTGAGTCTCAAGTTTACTTGACATCCGGTTCTTTGAACTTCTGTTGTGTGTTCACTACTGATCTATGTCTTATGCTCTTTACTTGAAGCTATCGGTCAAACCTAGGGCAACTAGGTGGGGTGTCGCATAGATAATTTACTCAGGCCAATATCTAATTTATTGTAGTGTTTTGTTTGCTCGTAGAGTTGTTCTTCATTGGGCATTACTTTGCAAGAATTATGATCATGTAGGTTTTCCCACCAAAAAGGGTAGCAAAGAAACTTTAAGCTTATGCTGCCATTTAGATTTTATATTAAAACCAACTAGGCGATTATTCCTCAAACCATAGTGATATGTTGCCGTTGGGGTTTCCATATTTTGGTGACTTTCAATGTTTATTCAAGACCTTGATATCCTGAAATGCGAGCTGAATATTATTCATATGTACTTGCTGTTCCACCCTTGTGCCACAAGCCCACAAACTTCCATTTGCTGGTCAAGTCTTTTCGGTTTTGTGCTAGTAACTAGCTACACGCTGATGTCTAATGTGAAGTACTAACCTAGTCCTCGTCTTTTTTACAGAATATGCTTATACCATGAAGGTTACTGAAAAATGTGATATATATAGCTATGGCGTCGTGCTGCTGGAGCTGCTAACTGGGCGTGCCCCTGTGCAACCCTTAGAACTGGGAGGCGATCTGGTAACATGGGTAAAGAACTACATCAGGGACAATTCTTTGGGTCCAGGGATCCTCGATCAAAATTTGGATTTACAAGACCAAAGTGTCGTCGATCATATGATTGAGGTCTTGAAAATTGCTTTGGTATGTACTAACTTGTCTCCGTATGAGAGACCACCAATGCGGCATGTTGTAGTTATGTTAAGCGAGTCTAAAGATAAGACGAGGGTGAGCTCTGCATCCTCACCTGCCTCTGATGATCCTTCAAAGAAGGATAACTCGTGATGTATTTATAATATGTTCGATTAGTCAAAGGTAATACACATTTTTTCCTGCCCTTTCCTAGTATTGATAGTAGGGTTCTTGGAGTCTGCATTCATTATTTGTGTCAGCATTTTGTAGGGAGATAAATGATAGTGGTTCATAGTTTCATACAGCGTCATAATGTCATATTGTATGCCATTGTCTCTCAGAAAGGTTCCAGACTAACATGAAGCATTTGAGGCACGATTCACTGCTGCCGTTGTCTCTCAGAAGGTTTGCTCTTGCTCTGGACACTGGAGATGTTCATTGTTCAATTAGTTCTATGCCTCGGTGCATTCTTACTCAAGTTACAGTATGTTAGTAATAACACCAGCCAGGCAGCCATCTCTGTAATCTGCTCCAACATGAACTGCGGTGCAGAATCATATGCACATGCACTCATTGATCGTTGTCAATTGCCATCTTCTTGTGTGATGAACCACACTACTGCAGCCACTCTTTGTACGGAGTAGCTGTTAACCTGTAGCTGTAGCCTCTGTTCGTTGTTGTTGAGTTGCCTCTCTCTTCTCTTGGCGCCATTGCCATTGGACGTCATACAAAAAAATTGGGAAAGGACGAGGTCGGCCCAACCTCCAACAGATCAGCGCGTGGTCACAGCGTCAGAGCACAAAGCGACATCGCTCGCCGGCGCCCTCCGCAGTAGAACCAACTCCACCCACCCACCTGCCCAGCAGCTTCTTGTCCGCATCAATCACCATGGCGGCGGTGGAAGCGAAGGGGAGCCCACACGTCGTCCTCTTTCCCTTCCTAGCTCACGGCCACGTCCCTGCCTTCCTCCGCCTGGCTGGCCGCCTCCGCGCGCTCCGCCCAGGGCTCGACGTCACACTCGTCTCCACCCCGCGGCTCCTGGGCTCCCTCACGCTCCCACCGGCCTCCCCACCCGTGCGCCTCCACGCGCTCCCGTTCGCCCCCGCCGACCACGGCCTGCCCCCGGGCGCCGACTCCCTCGCCGACATCCAGGTCCACCAGTTCATCACCTTCTTCAGGGCCTCCGAGTCGCTCCGCCCCGCGTTCGAGAAATTCATCTCCGGCATCGGTTCCCCAGTCTGCATCGTCGCCGACGCCTTCTTCGGGTGGACGGCCGAGGTCGCGCGCGCGCGGGGCGCGCCCCACGTCGTGTTCCTCCCCGGCGGCGCGTTCGGCAACGCCGTGTTCTTCTCCGTGTGGGAGCACCTCCCGCACGCCCTCACGGACGCCGACGAGTTCCCGCTACCGGATTTCCCAGACGTCGTTCTCCACCGCACGCAGATCCCGAGGTTCATGCTCGCCGCCACGGGGGCGGACCCCTGGACGGCCTTCTTCCGGCGCGTCATCGCCTTCTGCCGAGAGACCGACGCTCTCCTCGTCAACACCGTCCAGGAACTGGAACTCACCGGCCTCGACATGCTCCGACGAAGCTTCGGCGTCCAGCCATGGCCAATCGGGCCAGTCCTCGCAGCGCCGACCCCGTCGTCGGACTCGCGGGACGACGACACCAGCATCATCCAGTGGCTGGACACGCACCCGCCGCGCTCGGTGCTGTACATATCGTTCGGATCGCAGAACAGCATCAGCGCGGATCAGATGACGGAGCTCGCGCTGGGGCTGGAGGCGAGCGGCCGCCCCTTCCTGTGGGCGCTCCGCCCGCCGCTGGGGTTCGACGCGAAGGACGTGTTCAGGCCCGAGTGGCTCCCGGCCGGCTTCGAGGAGCGAACGGCGAGGGCGAAGGCGAACACGGGACTGCTGGTGCGCGGGTGGGCGCCGCAGGTGCGGATCCTGTCGCACCCGTCCACCGGCGCGTTCCTGAGCCACTGCGGGTGGAACTCCGTCCTCGAGAGCCTGTCCCGCGGCGTGCCGCTCATCGGGTGGCCGCTGGGCGCCGAGCAGTTCTTCAACGCAAAGCTCGCGGTCGAGTGGGGCGTCTGCGTGGAGGTGGCGCGCGGGAACCTGGAGAGCTCCGCGGTGGAGAGCGGGGCGGTGGCCGAGGCCGTGCGGGCGGTGATGGGGGAGACGGCGAAGGGTGGTGAGATGAGGAGGAAGGCCGCGGCGATCGCGCGCACCATGGAGGCCGCGTGGGAAGCGCCGGGCGGGTCCGCGGCGCAGAGCCTGGAAGGGTTCCTGAGATGCGTTGAGACTTCTTGAGACGTCCATGGCTGCGCGAGGAATCAAGAGTTTTGTAACACATGCAGATGTAGCCGTGGAACCTGCAATAAGTATGCGCGGGAAATCTGAAGGCAACCGATGAAACGTGTGAGAAATTCAAAAAGGGCATCAGCTGCTTACCATCCCAGTTCATGAATGTAACATTGTAACCCACTGGTGGTCTAGCTGATTTGGCACCAGTTCGTGAATATCAGCCACTTCCAATTTCAAAGGGATTTCAGAGCCGCATGTATGTGGCCATGTGGGAACTGGAATATGTTGAGCAAACGCTGATCTCTGCATCAGTCCATCTCCAAGCAGCGAAAGGTAGAAACGCAGAAGTACCTTGATGCAGTTCACTTACTGTCCATCCAATCCGGATCCGTAGCCAAAGATATGCTGCACTTAACTTTTAGCCTAAAGAAATAACACACATTCCTTGTCCACAGGCAAAGCCCGCGTGAAGGTTACACCGAAAACGGACGGAACAGGAAGGGACGACTATGCAGTTGATGCTTCAGGGTGACGCCCATTGCTCCTGTCAGTTGGACAACGACGCTGCAAGATTCACCACCACTCCATTCACTGGCCAACCTTTTCCCACTGACCCAGAGATTGAAGGGGGAGCTGTTCCCAGACAGTTCCCTATGGAAGAAAAAACATTCCATGATCGAGATCCGAGTGGAGTGGCATGTTGCGCCGCGCGTCACGATGTAGCCCACCCGCAGGCCGTAGCCCAACTGATTTGGCGTCCCACTCGTGAGAACGCTGGCCCAATCCCAAGGGGTTCCAATCCCAGCATATGACGCGGGATATCTTCACCGTCATATAGGAAATGGAGTAATCTTTGATGAAGCTCGCTGCCTATTCGTAAGCCTAGCTAAAGGTAGATTCCTCTCTCACGAGCAGAGTTTGCTTGCAGTTGCAGTCTTGCAGATCAGCTGAAATCGTGCAGAACGGGAACCTCACCGCTCCGTTGGTGTACAGCATGACTAGCAGCCCCGCCGGTAGTGGTTGCTGGATTCACCGAATTCTCCCATTTTTGTCCGGCCAGTCTTTTTCCCGGAGACCAGTGAAACCCGACAAAGTAGTGGTTGCTGGATTCACCGAATTCTCCCATTTTTGTCCGGCCAGTCTTTTTCCCGGAGACCAGTGAAACCCGACAAAATACCTAGTTTCCTACGAGAGGAGCACGCGATCATCGAGATTCGAGTGTGGTATATGATGCGCCTAGACCATCGCTGATGATAGCTTAGGTGTCTTTGATGATAGGTGGCGCATACGGCCGAAAGTAGAGCGAGAGGTTCCTCCGGAATTCCGATTCGGCGAGTGGATGGTAGGTGAGACAGAGAGCACTAGGCGCAATCTCTCATCGATCTGTCATCTGTGGACTATGGTAGTGCAGCAAATGGAGCAATGAGTGGTGCAGATCGCAGTGACTCTTCAAAAATGAAAAGTAACGTGTCTGTTTTACAGACGGATAGACTAACCAAGAGAAAAAGGGAAAAAATTAGTCACAGAAACAATCCTTGATGTGTAGTACTAGTGTCGGGTTCATAAACCTAGGGTTCCTCGGGAACCGGCTTCTGCGCCAAGGCTCGGCCCAAGAATCTAAAAACAACAGGGCAAAGGAACGGTCCAGCAGCCGACCGGAAGGCCAGGCCCAAGAAGAGCAACGCCCGCTCATCAGCTACTTCGGCCCACCTCTCCAACCGGAGCACTCAATTCGGACTTCAACCACCTCCGGACGGCCTCTCCGATCGGAAGACCTGCCCCGAGCCCTACTTCCGATTCCGACCCCGCGTCCCTCCGACCGGGGTTCGAAGGAACCATGCTCACCGCTCTTCCCTGACCGGCGCACTCAGAACCGACTGGAGCCATCCGACCGGGGACGCCCGCTCAGAAGGTACCAGAAGGCATGCGGAGAAAGGCAAGGCAAGGCTCACAAGTCAAAACCACTATACCAGTGACCATACCCTGTACGGAACAGCACTCTGCGGCCACCCTGACACAAACAGTATTGTAGGCGCCGACGTCTCCCACTACAGTATTGTAGGGGCCGCTAAAACTCTCATACAGTAAAACCCCCCGCATGTCCCTGGACATCGATAGCGGTATGGGCACCAGGATTCACCGTACCGGGTGAACATAGCGAGGCTCCTCACACACCTCTAGATATCAAACAGTTTTTTGCAGGTACTGACGTCAACCCTTCCTGAAGAAGACAACGCCATCCCCCACGTGCATCTGACATTCTACAGTGACATCAACAGCGTTGTGGGGGCCTACCATTATCCGATCCTCGTCAGCGTGTGCAACAAGGCTTAAAAACATCCGTACCCTCTCCTTCTTACCTGTAAAGCCATCTCCTTCATCTATAAAAGTGGATGGACTCCCTCCAACAGAGGGGACCGAATGATCGAAGACCGATTCCAGTAGGCCAGAGTTCCTTAGATCGATCGCTCACAACCACAAACCACCAAGTTTCGACCGCAAGCACACGCTTGAACTCCTAGCTCATAGCGAAATTCCTGTCACTCTCAGCCCTTCCGGTCGGAGCCAACCGGACCTCTTGTAAACCCCATCTTTCTCCTCGTTTGTAACCCCACTACAAACTTCGAGCACCTGGGCTCGGGAATAAAGTCACCGACAGACCCCGACTGGACGTAGGGCACGTTGCCTGAACCAGTATAAATCCTGTGTCATTGAGTGCTAGGCCACCTCCGATCACAACGTACATCAAAACTACAAATATTCACTAGTTGGTCACATTCTGCACCAACAATTGGCATCGTCCGTGGGGAAGACGTTGTACGTTCAACACTTTTTGGTCATCGGATGGCCCACCTTTCCGCTAACCTCGCCGTGGCGGGCTCGGGCGATACGATTCGCTTCGGCTCGTTTGAGTTCCCCGCACTCTCGCCCGCCGGGATGTGAGTTTCACCCGTCTTCGAGCCATCCCAGGCCTTCCTCTTCGGAAGCCTGAACTTCGTCGCCGACCGGCTCGGCGTACTACACCTCCACGAGGAGGCTCGCGACCCGACACCAGTCGGAGGCACGTCCTCCAACTCTGGGACGAGCGACTTCGACGACGCGGCATCTGCGCTTCATTCCGAGCAAACTCTCTGCTCAAACCCTGCTGTGAGTAATATACACGTTGTTATGTACTCACTATTCTCTATCTTCCGCTGATTACCCGGCGGAACCCTGTTGTCCCTAACGCAACCACCATACGGCCAGTTCCCCTACGGCCTCGCGTCTTCCGGGACGCATACGCCCGGGGCCTGCGAAGGAAGCTCGTGTCGCCCCCTCTCGCATCCGAATTCGTGGGAATGGCGAGCTATGCTCCCACCTATTTCTTCAACCTCATGGATGACGATGGCGAGAGCGACGGCTCCAGCATTGGCGACATGGCACCTAGCCACCGTCCGTCCTGGGAATGCGCCATGGCGGACCCTCTGGGACACCCATCGACGGAAGCGGAGTTCTCATGGGCTCACGCCCCTCTGGCTCCTCGTGCGGAGACCCCCGAGCTCAGACGTGAGCATGGGGAGGAACTGCGACAACGATGGTTGCATGAGCCACCGACTGCACCAGCGCGCTCAGCGCACCACACTGCGCCCTGTGCGCATAGACCGGCGAACGGCGCTCGGGGTCGCGTCCGTCAGCCCCAGCGCAACATCCCGGTTCGGGGGACTAATCCCCCGCAGTTCGCTCGGGCCAGTCAGAATGTTGCCGCCGCGGCGATGCTCCTGCGTGACCTGCCCAAGCCGAACGACCCTCGTGAACGGGTGATCCACCAGAACCTCCGGGCACTGCTGGAGACCACCGCCGTTCAACAAGCGGAGTGCTCCGTATCGCGACGCCGACTCGTGACCTCGCTCCTCGTCCGGGGAACAGGGACGCAGCAGATGGGGCACTACACCCTATCACCGCAACAACCACAGAATGCAGCACAGGAAGCTGCAATGGCACCTCACCTCGACTTGACGACCACCCCGTGCCGACCACCTATCTACGCGTGGCTCGGGCCGAACCAAGACACGCGTAGCATCGACCGGAGTCCTAGCCCCGACCGCCTGGGACCACGGACCTTTGTCCAACCGTTCTAGCAAGCATCGTTCCCACCGCGCTTCAACAGAGGCCACGACAAAGGTAAGGCTAAGCGCCAGGATCAAGACGAGGGCCCCTCCACGCAGAGGGGAAAAAAGAACAGAAAGGATCGCCGCCAACCGGCTAACTTCGCGTCGGTCACCGCGGCCGATCATGTGGGCACGCAGCCCCAGCAAGACCCTCTGGGCCACTTCCACGATCTCATGGAGAGCCCATGCACCAACCACGACTACCCCGTCAAACACCTCTACAAGGACTGCCAGCTCCTCAAGCGCCTGCTGAGGTAAGCTGGCAGGCCAAAGGAAGAAAAAGGTGAGGAAGTAGCAACCGAAGAAGGGGGCGCAGCGGGCAAGGATCCAGACGACTGAAGGATGAAGTGATCCGACCGGACGCCTACCGACTGAAGGACAACAACAACGACGCTCTCTCTGAGCAACTTGGAACAGCTATGTCATTTCTTCTTTTCCTAAGTTTCAGTCTTACCTCTACTTAGCGAACGCTCCTATAAGAGCACCCCGACCCGAACACTTTTCGGCTCGAGGTGCTCGGGGGCTCCACTAGGGGGCTCTACTACCCCTCTGTTTTTGTTTTTACTTTAAGTACTCTTTTACTTTCATATGGAGAAACTCCTTCCTACCCAAAAAAGGGCAGCTCGTTCCTTTGATTTACCTTACGTAACTTTACTTTAGAACATTTCAACTGATCACACCCCGTCTTTTCCTATGGTTATGACCGACCAAGCCTCGCGGGCCATGCCTCAGGCTCGCAAAGTTGCAGCCTACGGAACAAATGGGTAGGTACGAGAAAGAAAGAAATTAAAAAAAATTATGCTAAGGGAAAGCTAAGGAACGAAAGGGAACAAGCTTCCCCGAACGGAGCAACTCCATCACAAAAAAAACTGATTGAAGTCATTAAAACACACACGAGCATTTTACACAGGCGTTCCCCCCCCACGAACTTTAACTTCTTATGTTTACTAATTACTTATATTTATCAAGGTATTAAACTGACCCGGCGATATCAGCTGACGGTGCGACCGACGAAGGCACAGGCTGCTCACTCCCCGGCAGCACGACGCCCGGCTCGATCGGGGCCGAGGCAACGTCCCCCCCCCGAACCAGGCTCCGCGCTATCTGCAGGTTCGGAGGCATCCTCCCAACGCATGCTTCGGGCCATGTCTTAACGGTGAACATCCATCACCCACTCGGCGGAGACTTGCTCCGACACCGACCGCGCGTACGGCAGCAGGCTCTCCCCAATCATACCTGGGCATCGGGCCGGCCCGGCCCGGCACGACACGGTCACGGGCCGGCATGGCACGATGGCTATCGGGCCAAGGAGGCACGCCGTGCCCTGCGGGCCGTGCCTCATCGGCCTGCGGGCCTGGCCTTCGGCCCAGGCACGGGCCTGTGGGCCATTTTTCGTGCCGTGCTGGCCCATGAGGCACGACAAAAATAGCAGGCCGTGCCAGCCCACAGCCCGTTAAATCTAAAACACCTCCAAATAAACATCTCAATCCATTTAAATATCAAAAAGAGCTGTTTTGTGCAATGCTGCCTCATTAAAAACCTACCTAGGTAAAACTCACCCTTGTGAGAAACCCTAGGTAGGAAAAAAGAGTACAGCCAGCTTCAAATGTCTTAATCTTACATAGTTATTACAGACCATTGTTCAAATGTTCAAATGAAAACTAAGCAAGTGAGTGAGGGACACATCCACTCTCAACTCACACAAAAGTACTCCAACACTCCCAGCCAACCAATGCCACTCTCAGCCACCAGATGCATCATCTTCACCTTCTGGTTCATCCAGGAACAGATTCTCGAATGCATCTTCAATTTCCTTGGTATCAGCAGCTTCATGTTGTTCCCTCTTCTCTCCTAGCTCCCAGTCCTTCAACAAGGTTAGCATCTCAACATGTTCTGGTTTCAAGCTCCGGCGCCGTTCTTCTAGGATCCTCCCTGCTAAGCTGAAACAAGACTCTGAAGAACAAGTGGAAACAGGAACTGACATGATATCTCTGGCCATAATAGCCAGGATGGGATAGGTTAGTTTGTGGTCCTTCCACCACAGAAGAATGTCAAAACCATCCTCATAAGCAGTTATGCAATCGCTGTCCAAATAGCTTGAAAGTTCAGAAGCATTAGAGTGAGAAGAAGAACAGGCAGTGCCACTGGAAGGACCAGGCAGACCTGATCCTCCAAAAATTACCCCCCAAGCCTGTTTTCTCTTACCAGTGGGTGGGGTAGGACCAGCAACCCTTTGTGACCTGGTTGCACCAAACTTTCTCAAATATTTCTCAAACATTTTATGCAACTCAGTTTTCAAATCAGCATAGTAAGTAGTGTAATCAGTACCAGTATATTTAGTAAGTAAATGGAGGACCCTTTGCATACCTCTGAGCTTAGCTCTAGGGTCAAGAATGAATGCAAATGAGTATAAGAGAGGAATGTCCTTCCAATACTTAAGAAATTTATGCTGCATAGGGTACACAAAGGGTCTAAGATTAACATCCCTTTCACATGCATGCAAATGGGTTGCAATCTCCAGAACATGGTGCAACACAAGAGGACTGGTAGGATAATAAACACCAGACAGTGTAACAGTAGAGTCATAAAATACTTCCAGGAACTCCAATATTTTCCCAGCCACGTGCCAATGGGCTAGAGACAACAGTGCAGAACCATAATTTGAATTTATGAACACAGAAAATACTTCACTGTAAGGAACCAAATGTTTTAGCATGAGATAAGTAGCATTCCATCTAACATCCATGTCTAAGCCAAATTTTCTAGGTCTCATACCTTTAGCTTCACAGTAGTTTCTAAACATAGCAATTCTTTGATTAGAGGAGTTTAAGAAATTAATTGCAGTTCTAAAATCCTCTATATAAGGTTTGATTCTTTTTAGTCCAGATTTGACTATCAGATTAATAATGTGACAAGCACAGCGTTGATGCACAAGACTGTAACCAGGTGTAGGATCATCAGGTGCAGGATCACAACCAAGATAACTAGCAAACATGGGTGTCAAAGTTTCCATAGCCTTAGCATTAGAAGATGCATTATCTAAAGTGATAGAAAAGATTTTATCAACCAAGCCATACTCCTCAACAACAGATTCAATGGAAGCAGAAATGTTTTCACCAGAATGCTTAACTTGAATCAACCTAAGACCAACAATCTTCTTTTGCAATTCCCAATCAGCATTCACATAGTGAGCAACAACAGATATGTAATCCTCTTTAGCATTACCAGACCATATGTCAGAAGTCAAAGCAACAGATGCAGAAGCATGCACACAGTTCCTAATCATAGCACGACGTTCAGTAAATAACTTATCCAGATCTCTAGTGGTGGTTCTTCTAGATGATCTAACAAATCTTGGGTTATGAGAATTTTTAATATATTCCTCAAATGCATCAGTGTCACCAAAACCAAGAGGAAGACCAAGCCTAGTAATCAATCTACACAGTTCAGTTCTAGCAACAGCAGGATCATAGTTCCAATTATGCAAAGACCCATCAGCATTAAAAGCTAGTCGAGACTGAACCCTAGAAGCATTATCAAGTTTCTGTTTGCAAGATTTTTGGTGCCTAAGAATGTGACCAGTACCAGCAGCAGATCTAGCACTCAACACAGTTCTACACATCTTACATATAGCTCTAACACGCACATCGACACCATTAATCTTCTCATAAACCTCCTCAAAGTCACCCCAGCACTGAGACTTGCGCTTACCAAGTCCAGAAACAGCACCAGAGGAAGGAGTACGAGTACCATTACCATTAGCATTACCATTAACACCAGTGTAGTTGGAGTGGGTGTTGGAGTCCACCGTCCCTGTCCCCGTTGCCCCTGCATCGATGGCATCGACATCGATCGCCGGCTGTGTCCCGTGGGTGGCGTCATCAAACACCGCAAAGGGGTCACAGCCATCGTTGTCGTGCTCCGGGGACAGCCCAGCCATGACCAAGTCATCGTCGCCAGTCACAGGGAACATGGCACCGTCGCCCTTTGGGTCACACGCCATGGGGCCCTCGGCCGCAGACGGCTGAACTCTAGCACCATTCCTCAACGGTGCGCGGCTACGGCTTGGCCGCGGTGCCATTGCCCGTCGTCCGTCTACGCCAAGGCTAGTTGACGACGAGGCATCGGCAGCAGACCTGCAAAGAAAAAGAACACGAAAAGAAGAAAAGGATAAGAAAATGATCCCAAAAACAGAATCAAAACACTGAGAAACGTATAGATCTAGGGGCTAGGGTTAGGGTTACGAATGGGGATGGACTTGCTTGCGCAACCAGAGCCGGATGAGAAAATGATCCCAAAAACAGAATCAAAACACTGAGAAACGTATAGATCTAGGGGCTAGGGTTAGGGTTATGAATGGGGATGGACTTGCCTGCGCAACCGGAGCCCGGCGCCGGAGAAGACGAGGGCCACACAAGGGCAAGACGGGATTAAGAAGGACGGTGAGCGACGGCGGAAGAGAGACAGGGAGGCGGACTCACATGTTCATCGACAAACAGAGGAGAAGGAGTAAAAAGGAAGACGGAGAGGGACCGAGGGAGTAGGGAACTCAGGGAGAGGTGATGCAGCGGCGGCGATATCACCGGATCCAAGGACGACGGTCGCACCGGCGGCGAAGATGGATCGACGAGAGGAGGCGAGTGGCGACGAGCGAGAGCGACGAGCAACCGAGCGGGTGTCGAGTGCGGCTGTGGTTGGGAGGCGAATGGGGTTAGGGTTAGCGTGTCGAGTGCGGCTGCGGTTGGGAGGCGAATGGGGTTAAGGTTAGGGTGGGGGTGGGGGCCGGCCGGGGGGGTCGCGGTTATATGGGGAGCCGGGGAGGAGGCCAGGAGGGGAGGGGGCGTTCTTGGGCCGCCGGCCTGCTTGCCTGCTTGCGGGCCGTGCCGTGCCAGCTTGTGGGCCTAGGGTGCGGCCCAAGCACGTCCTGCACCCTCGTGCCGTGCCAGCCCGGGCCCATTGACCGCCGTGCCGGGCCGGGCTAGGGCCGGGCCTAAATAGCGGGCTCCGTGCTAGGCTCACGGGCTCGGGCTTTGTGCCCAGATATATCCCCGATCGACTGGATGTCCTCCATGCTCAGGCCTTCAGTATACCCACCGCAGATAGTGGCAAAGTCCAGATTCGGGTGGTACGTTGCCACCGAGGTCAGCACCCCCGACGCCCCGTAAAATAGCCAGCTCCTGACAAGGTCCTTGACTGCGTCCGGGACCTTCGCCAGCTGGATAGCAGGCGAGCTAGTGCTTGGCACCGACCCAAAGACTTCCGAGACGATGAGCTGGGCAATGTTATAGATCTAGTCAAGGTCTCCCTCAAGAGCACATCGCTCTTCATGGGACTTGGCCAGCTCCTCTGCATTCCGGCTGAGGGTCGCCTTGGTCGTGTCTAGGTCCCACTCCAGCGCCTTTACCTTTCCATCCAGCTCTGAGAGAGGGGCGACAAGCTCAGGAACAGGCTGAAGAAAGAAACCAACGCAACAAAAAAAGAAAGGGAACATACCAGCACGAGAATTCTCAAGGGCGGAGAACTCCTCCGCCTGTCAAGTCACCTGAGCGCACAGCCGGGTGTCCACCTCCTCCGTCTCCATCATTCGGCATTGGAGCGCGAGCACCCCCTGGCCTGCCTCCGACCGGGCCCTCTGCTCTGCCTCCAGGGCCTTCCTTGCCGACTCTAAGGCGACCCGCTCCGATGCCAGAGCACTCCGCTCCGGCTCAAGGGCCGCTAAGGCCTCTTGAAGCGCCGTCTCGGTGCTCGCTAGGAACGCCTGTAGCTCCGCCTTAGTCTTCGCTTGGCGGGCTTTCATCGCCTCGAGCCCTTGCTCAGCGGCTGTCGCCACTCCGCTGCACGCTGTCCCTCCGCCCGTGCCACGGCCGCCTCGGCCGCCCAGTCCTAGGACTCACGGCGAGCAAACTCTACCCGACGCTCGAGCTCAGCCATCCGGGCGTGTTCCACCCGAAGGAAGGAAGACTTACGAGACGACATCTTCCTTATATCCTACGAAAAACAAGCAAGCTAAAGACAACCAATGAAAGATTCAAAGGTTGAGGACAAGTACCAGAAACTCACCTCTGTGGCGAGCTGCAGGTCACCCTCAACCAGCTACCGAGCAAACTGAGCCTGTTTCCAGGCACTTTCAAGCTTCGCGGATAGCTTGGTGAGCTCGAACACCGCGGCATGCCCTAGCCCCCCAAAAATGTCCCAGAGCTGACGCTCCCGGGAATCTCGGAGGACGAACCTCACCTTCGATGGGTCCTCAAGGCAAGGCCACTCTAGGTCACCCTCCGGCGAACCGCCGGAGGTCCCAGCCTCCAACTGGACCACCACCAGCTCCCACGGCAACGCTACCAGCTCTCGCGGCACCATCGCCAGCTCCTGCGGTGACACCGGTGGCTCCACCACGATGTCCACCTCATCATCGGACGGGATCTCCACCACCTCATCCACGTGGAACGCCGCCGGGCGTCCCAACTCCATCCCGATCGTCCTTCCCTCCAGTGCCTCTGGCTCCGATGGCAAGGATAAGCCGTGCGGCCCTCCACCCGATGAGATAGGGAGCTCGCCATCCCTCGTCTTTTCCACCATGACTGGCGGAGGAGGGGCCACAAGGGTTACCTCAGACACATCCTCGCCATCGGCACCGGGATCGCTGCCAACACCGCTGCCGCCGCGGCCTTATCAGCAACCATCCCAGGGGGCACCACCCCCGGGAGGGAACACTGCAGGGTAGGCCTCCAAGTCTCCTGCATGGGGGTCGGAGCGGTGCTCAACCCCGGCATCCCCCGGCCACTGACAGAAATTACAGATGGGTCACACTCCAAAAGGACTCAACCGGCAAAAGATCGAAGGGCAGCAAAAGGGAAACATACCGGGAGGTGAGCGGCATGACCCAGAAGGTAGGCCCCGATAGCAATGGACCTACGGGATGAGGGTCGCTCCTAGACTATGACCCACGCCACCTCACTTCGGACGGAGGCGGAGTCATCCCGATTGGCTTCTGCCCGACCTATGGGTCACTACGACCATCGGCTCGGGACTCCCCGACCGAAGCAGTAGACGGAGCATCCTCCGACAGCAAGTCACGCGTCGCTTGGGCACTAGTCTGCTCCTCAGACCGCCTGAACTGCTCGATCGCACCCACAACAGGCAGGGCCTCCTCCGGCTGCGAACCAGGCGTTGGCACCGGTCCCACCGGCACACAAGTGCCAGTCCGCTCCTCGGACCGCCCGGTTCGCTCGGCCGTGTCCGCCACAGGCGATGACAGAACTGGCGACGCCACCGAGGGGCGTGGTGACCGCGTCCGCTTCGTCTCCCGCTCGTTGATGACGTCCGCACTCGCAGCGCGCTTCCTCGACGTAGGAACCTCCGCACGCCGTGCGGCCTCCTGCTCCTCGCCAGCGGCCGCCGCCGTAGGGTCGCAATGCTCCACCGAGGTCATGGCGACCTCCCGACTCTCCTCCTCATCGGAGAAGACCATGTCATCCAAGTCCATAGGATCGTCCGATGCGAGTTCCGACTCGGCATCGCTCCTACGTTCCCCGGCCCTCACGCATCGGGCGACCTCCTTTTTCTTCTCTTCCTTCCGCCGAACCTCCCTGGTTCTCTTCTTCTTCCAAGCGTCTGCTGCCTCCTTCTGGGTGGCTTGTCGAGCCCTTCCCTCCGGTCCCCTAGGAAGGTGCGGTAGGGACTTGTACCTTTCAAGCCCCTACAGAACGGATGCCCCAGGATCAAGAAACAGCAAAAGCAGAGGAAGAAACACGAACAAAATAAAGGATCATACCGGGTTAGACACGACCGAGGCATTAAATGGTATGGGTTTCCCCGCAACCGTATCCCTAGGCCTTAGCTGTAGCACCTGGCCAAGGCCACTCCAGACCTCATCGTCTGGTTGGTCCTTCGACAACACACGGTCCGGGTCTGACCGGCCACCGTACATCCACATTGGTCGTATCCTCTCCATCAACGGCGTAACCCAGCGGTAGAAGAGGGTGTGGAACACCCGCACCCTGTCGAGGCCAAGCCTTACGAGCTTCCGTAGCTCCTCCTCGATGACATCCACCTTGTGCCTCTCCGTGCGGGCGCAACCCCACGACCAACTCTTCTGCTTCGCCGGCCTCCCACCGGTGAACGCTAGAAACGGCGCCTCCGCCGGATTTCGGATGTAAAACCACTCCCCATGCCATCCCCAGTTGGAGTCGCATGGGGAGTACGCGGGATACACACCTCCCGCACTCGGCTTCCTCTACAGGGCGAACCCTCCCACCGGTGCGGTCTCCGCCAAATTCCCCACCGTCATAGCCCTCCCGGAGAAGAAGAGCCGGAAGAGATCCACGTGCGGCTCCATCCCGAGGAAAGCCTCGCAGACGGTGACGAAACCAGCGATGTGCAGCACTCCCATTGGATTGAGGTGCTGCAACTCCAGACCCCACTTGTTGAGGAGCCCGCATAGGAACCAGTACATGAGGTATCCTAATCCGCGCTCATGGAAGGTAAGGAAAGAAACCACCTCGTTCAGATGAGGTTGCGGAAACTCCTCCTTCCCAGGGACCCTCCAGTGCGCCACTTCCTGCGGCGCCAGAAACCCCTTCATGACGAAAGCTTCCAACACCGACAACCTCATGCTGGACGACCTCCAGTCCGACATTTCGGTGACTTCCTCTCTTCTCCCCCGCTCTCTCCCCTTCCTAGAAACCTCCGAGGCTCTTAGGAACGCTCACGGCAAAAAGGAAGAGAGAAGGTGGCGGCAGATGAAGAACAGGCAAAAGAACGAAACAAAAACCCTCTCCCCTCTCCTACTTAAGGAAAAGGGAGCAGCGGTTACGGAAGGATGCGCCGATCGGGGAAGCCAGAACGACGGGGCGAGAATTTCTCTCTTTTTCATTTAATGCAGATAGGACGTGCCCTGACCGATGAGACGTGCTCAGCCCGACGGAACAGCTCCTGATCAGAAGGGACGTGGCTTGGCCATGGCCCACCACTACCGCACGATCAACCACTACCACACGATGGGCATAGGAACCGAAGCGCCACCGCACGCAGGCAGCTCCCTATTTCCCTAGGCCGGGCCTAGAAGAACCCAAATGACAGGTAAGGATAAACACCGAATGACAGGAAAGGAAGCGAAGGGCGCCCCCCTATAGGCCATGCCGACTCCGTCATGAACAACGAACATAGGTCCCGGTCGGACGTTTCCGACTGAAGCTCTCCGAACCCCGTCACTCAGGTCGTCGAGGTTCCGGTCGGACATTTCCGACTAAAGCCCTCTGAACCCCGTCGCGTTAGACATCAAGGTGAGCAGTACTGAACCCCTCTATTTCCTTATAAATCATTTCATACATCCATACGTGCACTTCATTCCATACACCCGTGCCTCCCGGACGATTCGGGCCCAGAATCGCCCGGGGGCTCGGAAACTAAGGATCGTACGTGCAGCGAAATGCACCAGAACGCTCCGTGTTGCGTCATAAAGCGGTGGTTGCCTCATTCGACATGAGCAAACAACAGAGGCAGGGGAGAAAACCATAGATGAGCATCGTGCGGCCTTCGCTCGGTCTGGCAAACCGGGTCATCTCAACCTTCTCGTTCGTTCCTGAACCTCTCGCCAAGCCCACATAATCTCCATCGAGGGGAGGCCATTAGGCCACCCGAGTCGGTCTCTAGAACGACCTAGGCATCTGCCGGGCTGTAGATAAAGGAGTAGTGGAATGTCACAAGAGGGCTATACCGACCCCATCACGAACGACAGATCTGGATTCCACTCGATCACACCCGTTAGCGAGCTCACCGAGCTAGTCTTCGAGCCCGAGTGATCGGGATAGGCGACAAAACTCAGCCCCTCCGGTTGTGAGGAACCAGATGGGGTAACGCAAAAACAACTCACACCGACCCCCACGAAGGCCCGACAAGGCTCGGGGGCTCAAATGCCAAAAACCTTGGGACCACGACTCCGAACTCGCGTAACGTCTTCATTTCCGACTGCACTCCAAAGAAATCGAGGGACCGCGACCCTAAACTCGCGTCGACAGGATCTATGACATCCGGCTACGGCTTGGGACCGCGACTCCGAACTCGCGTATGCTCCAAAAATCAAGGGACCATGACTCCGAACTCAATGAAAACTAACTAAACTAACTACCTCGGCTATCCAGGCTGCACCGAGGCCAGGGATCCGCGACACCAGGACCCACGGGCACAGTCACATCCGTCTCCTGAACTAACCATTTTAAAACCATGATGCACGCCAGCACCAGGATCAGTGAGCTCTCTGACTACCGAACTAACTCCCTCACCCGACCCACGGCGTGCATCAACGCCGGGATCAGGAAGTTGAAAAATGCCTCGGCTGCACAACGACGCCTTGGTTAAATTTTGTCTCAAACAAAAAATATGCGCACACGCACGCTGAAACAAACACCCCCAGACGATTCTACCCGAATCACCCGAGGGCTCGGGGGCTACACCCGCGGGTGCGCTCGCGCGCACCCACCAACAAGACAAAAATCCCCCAGACGATTCTACCCGAATCACCCAGGGGCTCGGGGGCTCCTGTCGGGTTCATAAACCTAGGGTCCCTCGGGGACCGGCTTCTGCGCCAAGGCTCGGCCTAAGAATCTAAAAACAACATGGCAAAGGAACGGTCCAACAGTCGACCGGAAGGCCAGGCCCAAGAAGAGCAACGCCCGCTCATCAGCTACTTCGGCCCACCTCTCCGATCAGAGCACTCAATTCGGGCTTCAGCCACCTCCGGACGGCCTCTCCGATCGGAAGGCCTGCCCCAAGCCCTACTTCCGACTCCGACCCCGTGTCCCTCTGACCGGGGCTCGAAGGAACCATGCTCACCGCTCTTCTCCGACCGGCGCACTCAGAACCGACTGGAGCCATCCGACCGGGGACGCCCGCTCAGAAGGTACCAGAAGGCATGCGGAGAAAGGCAAGGCAAGGCTCACAAGTCAAAACCACTATACCAGTGACCATACCCTGTACGGAACAGCACTCTGCGGCCACCCTGACACAAACAGTATTGTAGGCGCCGACGTCTCCCACTACAGTATTGTAGGGGCCGCTAAAACTCTCATACAGTAACCCCCCCTCCCCCCGCGTGTCTCTGGACATCAATAGCGGTATGGGCACCAGGATTCACCGTACCGGGTGAACATAACGAGGCTCCTCACACCTCTAGGTATCAAACATTTTTTTGCAGGTACTGACGTCAACCTTTTCTGAAGGAGACAGCGTCATCCCCCACGTGCACCTGACATTCTACAGTGACATCAACAGCGTTATGGGGGTCTATCATTATCCGATCCTCGTCAGCGTGGGCAACAATGCTTAAAAACATCCGTACCCTCTCCTTCTTACCTGTAAAGCCATCCCCTTCATCTATAAAAGTGGATAGACTCCCTCCAACAGAGGGGACCGAATGATCGAAGACCGATTCCAGTAGGCTAGAGTTCCTTAGATCGATAACTCACAACCACAGAACCACCAAGTTCCGACCGCAAGCACACGCTTGAACTCCTAGCTCATAGCGAAATTCCTGTCACTCTCGGCCCTTCCGGTCGGAGCCAGCCGGACCTCATGTAAACCCCATCTTTCTCCTTCTCGTTTGTAACCCCACTACAAACTTCGAGCACCTGGGCTCGGGAATAAAGTTACCGACCGACCCCGACTGGACGTAGGGCACGTTGCCTGAACCAGTATAAATCATGTGTCATTGAGTGCTAGGTCACCTCCGATCACAACATACAACAAAACTATAAATATCCACTAGTTGGTCACATTCTGCACCGACAACTAGATAGCAGAGTGTTAATCTCAATGAAGCGAAATGCCGAAATGGTTCGGTGACGCAGACGCGTCACCGCCCAGGTATCATCAACTGGGTGGTTGGTTCAGTGACGCAGCGACGCAACACTTACTAGTCACTAAACTGCTTTGGTTTCGTCACGGGCGAGACACTTGAGATTGGTCTTCTTAGTTTACGAGTGAATGATTGCTCGAGAGCAGGTGGTAACTGTTCGTTGATTGGATAAGCTGACGAGAATCGTGTAGTAGTTGTATTATTATTCTGCTGAAAGCAGCCAAGGGGCTGCCAGCTAATTTTCTTATCCGGACCGTCGGGCCGGAGACGTCTCCTTTTCGGTGCAGTTGACTTTGTCTTGCAGAATTTCTATTCATCTACCTATATACTAACAATACGATTACGATATTCTTTTCATATCCCACCGTATCTTATAGTACTATCATTGCTCTTGACATTCATGCATATTTCGTTTATGGACGACCAGAAGCTCTTCTTTTCAGCAAAGCTGCAGCATGGAGTACGTAGTTAACCGTTGAAAAAGATCTATAGTGCATGGGATCTTTCTTGGAAATGGTGGGAAAGTACATACGTACTAAATACCACTAGTTGTACATCTGAATTTGTCTGAGCGGTAGAAACAAGAGTGAATTTGTCCACACGTCGATGTTGCAAGTTTTCTATCTAAAGATTATGAATTCTAAAAGCCACTCCAAGAACAGCAATTACCATTCTACCAATACCAGGTGCAAAAAAATAGCCATCCATTCCACATCCACGGAGATGTGGCCTGTCAGTCTCTGCGCGCGCCGGCTCCGCAGACCACGGCTAGAGATATTATTCCGCTCGCGCCCGGCGCCCCGGCCAGCGGAGAGGGACTTGGCGGGCCGGCCGAATTTTTTATTTTTTAGCCTTTTTTTCGAAAGTTTCTCACAAATAGACCCCTGGCGGAAAGAATTCAGAAAATGGATCCTAGCTCGGCGCCACCAATGCTGGCGCCGAGCTCGGCGCCAGCGTCCCTGGCGCCGAGCCCCTGGGCTGGGGCAAACTTACATGGAAGGAAGCTCGGCGCCAGTCACTCTGGCGCCGAGCTCGGCACCGTAGATGCTGGCGCCGAGCTCGGCGCCGTTGACGCTGGCGCCGAGCATGCAGTACGACGTGCGTGAATAGCAAAGTACGACGTGCGTGATTTTACAGCAGAGGTCAGAGGGCCAGATTACGCCAGAGGGGGAGGAAGGAAAGAAGAATCCGCTGGATCAGGGACATACAGCCGGGCGGGCAGGGCCAAGCCTTGCCGTCCGTGTGCCGTTCCAGACGGGTAGGGCTGAATACCAGACCAGTCTGTCGATGGGTCGATTGATGCGCGAGCAGAAGTGAAATTTTTGTATTTTGGTCCCTTTTGAAAACATTTTAACCTAGCCTGTTTCGGGTGCCGGGAGACCATTCAGAGCGGTAGAGACGATACTACCGGAGGTAGTGCATGCCCGCTGCCTAGTCTGTTGCGGCCAAAATTCTAAGTTGCCGGTGATTGTGAGGTAGGGTGAAGTGGCGAGAAAAAAAACCCGAGACGGAAGAGAAATAAGAGGAAGAACGCTCGGAGAAGAAGTGCGGGCTGGGTTAAATGCAGGTGGCTCGGCGCTAGTCACTCTGGCGCCGAGCCCCTGGCAGGTCATTTTCCCGTGCCCAGGACCTCGGCGCCAGTGACCAGTGACCGTGGCGCCGAGCTCGGCGCCAGTCACTCTGGCGCCGAGCCAAGGGTCCATTTCTGAAATTGTTTCCGCTAGGGATCTATTTAAGAGAAACTTTCGAAAAAAGGGCCGAATAGTAAAAAGTTCGGCCGAAGGCCGGTCCTCCGCGTCTCCGTTCGCATCGCCGTCGCCGCCCACCAGGTCCGAAAATTCATGAGGTTAGAGATGCGGTGCCGAGTTGCTGCTGGCTGCTGACTGCTGACCGTGACCGGCGCACGTGTCTCCGCTCGGAAGTCATCGGCCCCGGGTCGGTGGCTCGGCGTGGCGGGCGGTGGTGGCGATGCATGGATCCGCGTCTGCATGTAGTGTGTACAGCTGGTTGGAGATGCGTATACGTTGTTAAACCCGTCCAAGCTGGGGAGGCCGTTTCGTTTCGTCGGGATCAGCCAGGCTGTATGCAGGGGTACAGGGGGTAGGGTAGTAGTACAAAGGCTCCGACGTACGCGCATACGCACGCACGCGAGTCAAGTTTCGCGTGGATGGATGCAAGCTAGGCTGCATAGCTGTAGATGAGCAACGAAAGCCGCGAGTCGGGCGTAAATGCCGTTCGCGCGGTTGGCGGCTGGCCGTTTAACCGGCTCACACTTATTTGGTGCAACGACAGCGTCAGTGTGCCGTGTTTTCATTCACCATACAAGAAAGAAGATTATTATTATTATTTTAGTACGTACGTAGAAATCTTCTTCTATTGTTTTCTTTTGTCTGTCATTTGTAGTTATTATTACATCTTCCCACCACGGTGTTGCTGTGGTCGTCGACGACACACTGTTTCTCCCGTGAAATGCTTTTAAGCGCCGCTAGGTGTTTGAATTCTCCTTTTGTGTTCAAACTCGTGTGTCATTTGCTATAGAAGACCCTCCTGCTTTTAAATTCGTGGTTACACCAGTCTACCTTCAGAGCTGTGACGACGCGTCCGTTCATCTGGGCTGAGGTCAAGCCACGCATTATTAGGCACCAATAAATAAACGTATATACTCCTATCTTTACTCCTTTTATTTTTTAAGGACCACTGCCTACAGATGAATACTATACGATTTATTTTTTCCACCTCAGCTCTACCAGACGATGGTACACTACCAGACTAGTCCGCGGCCCAGTCCAAGAGAGCCCGACCCGAACCCACACCACACCGTCTCCTTTGCTGCGGGTTTGCGGCCCTGCCATGCCAATGCCACCATCCCCGCCGCACCAAACGCCGTCCCCATAAACTCTCGGGCGCGATACTTTCCCCATCCCTCCCAATCACCACCCATCCCCCCATCCTCCGCCTTCCCCCTTCCCCCTTCCCCCGCCGTCCACCGCCCCCCGCCCCCCCAGATCGGCAAATCCGCCCGCACCTACCCCCGCGAGCGTCGCGCGTCCCGGATGGCCACCGCCTCCTCCGCCCGCCGCGGGGTTCCGTAGCATGGGCCACCCCCCCTCCTCCCTCTCCAAATCCGGCCCCTCCTCTCCACCGCGCCGCAGCAGGTCGCTCTCCCCCATGGCGCCGCCGCCGCAGCTGCGGCTAACCGCGCCGATGCAGGTCGCTGCGGGGGACAGCGGCAGCGGCAGCTCCTCCTCGTCCTCCTCGTTCGCGCCGCCCGCTCGGGACTACACCCAGGACCTGCCCGACAAGATCCTCGCGCTGGTCTTCGCGTCGCTCTCGCCCACCGACCGCAACGCCTGCTCCCTCGCCTGCTCACGCTGGATGGAGGTCGACGCCACCACGCGCCACCGGCTCTCCCTCGACGCCCGCGCCGCGCTGGGCAACGCGGCGCCCGCGCTGTTCGCGCGGTTCACGGCCGTCACCAAACTCGCGCTCCGCTGCGCGCGACAGCCTCTCCGACTACGGCGCCGCGGCGGTGGCCGACGCGCTGCCCTCGGAGCGCCTCGCCAGGCTCAAGCTCCGCGGCCTCAGGCAGCTCTCCGACGCCGGGCTGGCCTCGCTCGCCGCCGCCGCGCCGGCGATCCGCAAGCTCTCCGTTGCGTCCTGCACCTTCGGACCCAAGGCATTCGTCGCCGTGCTCCAGTCCTGCCCCCTCCTCGAGGACCTCTCCGTCAAGCGCCTCCGCGGCCTACCTGACACGGCCGGTGCGACCACTTCCATTGCTGAGGACATTAAATTTCCACCGGCTTTGTCCCTGCGTTCGGTTTGCCTCAAGGATCTTTATAGCGCTCTGTGCTTTGTGCCGCTTGTGGCGTCCTCACCAAACCTCCGCTCGCTCAAGATACTGCGGTGCTCCGGCGACTGGGACCTGCCATTGGAGGTCATCACTGCACGTGCTCCTGGCCTTGTTGAGCTTCACCTTGAGAAGCTGCAGGTTGGCGACCGTGGCCTTGCTGCGCTTTCTGCCTGTCCCAATCTGGAGGTTCTGTTCCTTGTGAAGACCCCTGAGTGCACTGATTCGGGCATCATCAGTGTTGCCGAGAAGTGCCACAAACTCTGCAAACTGCACCTCGATGGGTGGCGCACAAACCGGATTGGGGATTTTGGACTCATGGCTGTGGCACGAGGATGTCCAGATCTGCAGGAGCTCGTTTTGATAGGGGTCAACCCCACCGTGCTGAGCCTCCGGATGCTTGGTGAGCACTGCAGGTCGCTCGAACGGCTTGCGCTTTGTGGGTGTGAAACTGTGGGGGATGCTGAGATCATTTGCTTGGCTGAGCGCTGGGCTGCGCTCAAGAAGCTCTGCATCAAGGGGTGCCCGGTGTCAGATCGTGGGATGGAAGCACTGAATGGGGGCTGCCCCAGTTTAGTCAAGGTGAAGCTGAAGAGATGCCGTGGAGTGTCATATGAGTGCATTGAGAACCTGAAGGTTACTAGGGGGGAGTCATTTTCCATCAGTTTGGATATTGTGTTGGAGCATGATGCTGGGAGCGCTAGTGAAAATGGTGTGCAGGAGAATGGACAGGCACAAATTACTGAGCTGACCGATTAAATGGCAGGCATGGACCTTCCGGCCAATGCCGCTGGCGCACAATCATCGACTCATACCATTAACAGGATGAGGAGTGTCATGTCTGCGATCCGGCGTAGGTTTGGCAATCCTCCGCCACCATGATGTGAGATGGAAACTAATGAACTGTTTTTTACAGCTTTTATCTAATCACACATTCATGTTTCCTAAGCTTATTTCATTGCAATATCTGGTCCGTTCAAGATAACCATCTATGGATGTTTCTTCATGATGTTTTTATTGGGCTAATTGCAATCAGCATTAGTTTTACCCATGCTCTATAACTTAAATTTACTCTTGTGTTGCTTCGTTTACCATGAACATGTTCCTACCGTATCTAAATTAATCATTGTCTTTCTTTGTTTTTGGTTTTACTTCTTGGAGTTGAGAAATTGGGTGCTACAATCTCTATATAAACTATTATCCTGGGACACAGAGGTATGATTAGTTGTAGATGGTGGACGAAACCATTGAAATATATGCACACTGGTAATAGTATAGTGTTTGCTTCTGTGTTAGGTTTGAAGGATGCTTCGTTTACCATGAACATGTTCCCATCGTATCTAAATTAATCATTTTCTTTCTTTGTTTTTGGTTTTACTGCCTGGAGTTGAGAAATTGGGTGCTACAATCTCTATATGAACTATTATCCTGGGACAGAGAGGTATGGTTAGTTGTAGATGGTGGACGAAACCATTGAAATATATGCACACTGGTAATAGTATAGTGTTTGCTTCTGTGTTAGGTTTGAAGGAAACATGTGTTTGAATTTATCTAATTTCGTGTTGCACGTTATCCCAATGAAATGATTGCAAACAAAAATCCATGATGCATACATCAACGCCATCGCTGCTTTCTGCTGTTACTCTTGGATAACGATGTGCTAGTTGTTGCTTAGCAGTGGTGGTTATGCTGATAGTGAAAGGATATCGTTGCGTGTATTTGAGGTTATCTACGTATTTGATGCCTTGCATTATATACCAATTTAACTTCAGTGTAGCAAGTTGAATGGGAACTACATGGCCTCAATGATGCATAGTACTGTCTCTAGAACTGGATGAGCATCAGGGGCAGTGAGAGCATCATTCATTTATGATATTTCTTTTCTTTGAGATGCTAAATTTGCAGCTGTTGTATGCTATAATGCTAAGCTTATTTTGTAAGGTGTTTCTCCTTTAGTTAGTTGCTTGTGGGGTTCATGATGTTGCTGAGGATGGCGGATGACAATACTTTTAAGATGAATGCGGGACTTTTCTGTGTCTAGAATTATTGCAGGATTCCATACGACCAAGCTTAATTACGTATTGAGCGATTGAGCACACCAAGACTTGGTCCAGGCAGTTTAAAACTTAACGAGATATTTTCACTGCTATTGTTGGGTGGAATGCGTAAATGCCGTTGGGGGTCTCGGTCCGGTGCCCAGATGCCTGCGCGACATTAACTCAAAACGTGAAGCTTGTCGGGTTTTGTCCAATTCTCCGTCTTGTGACGTGCACTTGTGCTTTCGCGGTTTCACCTCGGATACTCTCTACTTTGCCGCGTAAACTTGGGGAAGAACCGTCCGTAGTGGGCCTCTTTGGGGCTAGTTTTGTCAGCTATGCAATTTATGGTTCTGCGCCGAGGAAATGAGCTTGCCAGTTGCCGGTCTTTTCGTTTGGCTGTGGCGTAAACGATCGTAAAACAATATTTTTTTCTCACACAAATCAGTCAGCAGTACTTTTTCACGAACCAGCGACGATACGAACCAGCCAACCGATAAGCTTGAACCCGAATTCACGATCCGTTTGGCGACGTTTGAAGCGTAGAAAACTAAAAACAACGGTACTCCAAGCCGGGCCTCAGATCGATGGATGTCCTAAAAGTTGCGTCAGGTCAGGTGTCCATGCTCTCTACGCGAGAGCATCTTTGGCAGTTTGCTTTCTCTTGTGCATCTGTTCCAATCCGTTGCTACAGTTATGTTTGTTGTATCCCAGGCTCCTAGCTTTATCAAGATACAGCTAGCTGGAAATGTTATGTTTGTTGAGTGGACCAGGACCTACAAAGTACTTACGTTCAGTTCAGTTCGATTGCTCTGTTTAGCTGAAAGTTCGTCCCTATGCTGCATCATCGCCCTTGAGGCCTTGACGAGATATTTTCTCCCTGTTGATATTTTATACGCGTATCAAATGGTGCCTTCCGAGTACGGTGATGTGGTGGACCTGGTAGTGGTAACTTTGAGGTGGACATGATATCTGCATTGAATATGCCGTCACTTGTGCCGTTCAACTGATTAATGTTGATTTGCTTGCAATGGCATACACTAATCTTAAGCTATCAATGACACAAGTTTATGCACCACATCCACCTATAAGTGACACCTCCATCCAATTTACTTCCTTCTCTTTTGCATACGCATTCCATTTATATTCCTATGTTTTTTTCTATTCATGTATTTTTTTTCAATCATGCATTTTAAAGGGGGGCTGAGCTAGATAGTTTGCAACTTTGCATCGCGACATTGATGTCCAACACGACACGAGTTCTATAGCTGAGGATCACCCTATTACCCTGGTGACGTGTAGCGTGCCGGAGCATCGACCATCTTACTTTGTCTTGTTTGGTTCTTTAGGCGCTCTTAAAATTTTTGTCACATCGAATGTTTGGACAAATGTATGGAGTATTAAATATAGACTAATTATAAAACTAATTGCACAACTTGTGACTAATTTACGAGACGAATCTTTTAAGCCTATTAGTCCATGATTTGACAACGTGGTGCTACAGTAAATATGTGCTAATGATAGATTAATTAGGCTTAAAAAACGTCTCGCAAATTGGCCTCTATCTATGTAATTGGTTTTATAATTAATCTATATTTAATGCTCCTTATTAGTATCTAAACATTCGATGTGATATGAATTTTAGGAGCGACTAAAGAACCAAACACCCCCTTAGGTTGAATTTCCTGGCTTTGAGTGGCGTGGCGTGACCAAGTGAGGGGTCTTGTCCTCCTTTGGTGATGTTGTGAGATGATGAAGTCGGCCCTTCATCAGCCTGTTCGTTTCGGCTGGATTGGCTTATAAGCCATGGCTGAAAGTCCTGCTGGCTGGTTTGGTGTGAGAGAAAAATAATATTCAAGCCATGAATTATAAGCCAGATACGAGCAATCCAGCCGAAACGAACAGGCTGCATGGCTCTAATTCTAAGATAGTGGCTAGTTGCTATCGCGATTACCTGAGCAAGTTGAGACATGTTTGATTGTTCTTTGCAGTTCTAATCCGTGTTGGACAGCAACACAACCCACTCCCAAGACCAATGGGTTGAAACCGAAACAAACTAACCTGCCTACCGTTGCTACTGTCCAGAGTGGGCTGGATTGACGGTTCAGGCTCCGTTCGATTGGTAGAATTTTGGCTGAAACTGACTGAAAACACTGTTATGGTTGAATTGTTGTGAGAGAAAAATATTGTTCTGGCTGAAAAAAGAAGCCGAACAAATCGAATATGGGGTAAGCCGAACGGGACCTTAGTTGGTTTTTGTCGAAACTATAAATAGTACTAGGCGGAGTATACAAATTTATATTGCTGGAGGTATGTACTTTTAGAGATAAGAAGTATCATAGAGTTACCATTACTCATACAGAAATGCTATACAACACACATGTGTTTTAGCATGAAAAAACACATGGATTTTCTCTCTCTCCCTCTCTCTCTCTTTTCAACTGTGTCCGAAGCGAACAGAGGAGAGAAAGCGAGAGGTCCCTGCACAGTGCACACTCCGACACAGCGGGTACGCGGGAATCTGGCGGACTGCCACTGTCCGTGGCCCCTCTCTCTTCAACTTCAACAATGTGCCCAAAAGTGGCAGCACGCAGCACCTCATTCGATCTAAAAAACAGAGATTTGTCCTCTTGTCCTTGTATAGAAAAAAATTGTTTCTTGTGATATGTGGATCTGTGATCTTGTTATTATCTGGAGGTAGAAAGAGAATGGAGGTTGTTAGATCTTAATTCTATGGTGTAAAAAAATTCATGTGTTGAAACTGTATAAAACATATGGTTGTTGGGTAATCATAACTGTTATATCCGTACATTTTCATATATGTACTCTAACATCCCGGCTTCCCTAACCGAGTGGGCTGTGTGTGGGCGTGTGGCAATGTACTGTTCTTTTGTGATGGAGAGAATGCCCTCCCCCTACCTGCTATCCATCTAATCCCAAAAGGAGCAAACACATAGGGCCATCTCCGTCATGGAACACGGAGGAAGGAGTAGAGCTAGTCCCGCCGTTTTATGCTGGGGGTGTGTGCAATCAGCTACCCGCCCCACGAACAATGGATGCGAATTGCGATCATGCGAATCTGCTTCGATTAAATTGGTGTAGTTCTAAAAAAAAAAGAGGGGAAGCAGAACCAAGTCAAGATGATATGGATCGTCTCTTCTTCTTGCGTCAAAGATTTTACCATTTCTAAAGGAATTGAGGCTATATTTCTTTTCCATTTCCATTCAAGAGTTACGCCCCGTTCGATTTGCTGAAACTTAGCTGTTGTTCTGGCTGAATTGTCGTGAGAGAAAAACACTGTTCTGACTAAAAAAAGAAACCGAACGAGACGAATTTAAGGTAAACCGAACGGGACTCTATCTATCTGTTTCCAAGCTCTTTTTTCGAGACCTCGAAACATAAAATGAATAAGGCCCCGTTTGCGTGCCCTTAAACCTGGCTTGATCCGTTTATTTTTTTCACCTGGAACAGTATTTTTCTCTCACAAATTCATCCAGTATTCCTCCAAACCATCCAGATTCCTCCAGAATTCAGACAAGCGAACATGCCCTAAATTCCTTCTCTTAGGACACCTACAAGGGGAAAAAAGATAATTGGGGTGTTCGGCTGGTCAAGTTCCAGCTTATTCCAGCTTGTTTCAGCTTATTCTCTCTCACAGAATACTATTGAATCATCAAAATCATCCAAAATCAGCCCAAACCTGATCAGCCGAATGCCGCAAATGTTCGCTCTCCCATTAATGCCCCCGACGAGCAGTGCTTTGCGGCAATCAATTATGCTGGCGTAGGCGTTGAGCACATTCGACAAGATTCTGGGACAGGTCATCACTTGTGTGGCACGCATGGCAGTACACTACACTACACGTTAGTGCTTAGTACATCAATCTTGTTGAATGTAATCTTGTTCAGTCAGCCTTGGGGCGCCTGAAAGGTGACGTGAGGGCGTCCGTCCAGGACAACTCATTCCCGGGCCTGCGCAGCGCGGGTCTAATAGGCAACGGGTCTGCTCCTCCAGAAATCCCCACCTTCTCAAAAAAAAATTTAAAATTCTCAATCCTCATTTGCTTCGCTTCGCATTACGGCTTCACTGCGTCTCCTCTCCCCCTCGCAGCCGCACGTCGCGTATCGCCCCCATTCCGCGCCTGTCCCCCGCCACGCACGCTCCACCTCGCTGCGCCCCATCCCACGCAGCGAGGTGCCCCGTCCCTACGCCCTATGTGCCGTGCACCGTGCCCCGCAGCTGAGCACCGTGCCCCGTCCCCTACCGAGTCAAACTGCTGTTGAGGTGCTGTCGATGCCGCCATTCTCCACCAGAAGGTCGTGATCGCTTCGACGTCGGCACCGCTACGACGCTTGTCCTCAGTTCGCGACATCAGTGATCCGGTGTGGCCAGACCAGGCCATGCGCAGGCGTAGCTGGCCGCTGCCATGTCGTGCCACCATCCTCAGCCGCCGGTTGGCCGGAACCGGCCGTTCCCCGCTCTACTCGGCGTCGTCTGGAAGACGAAGGGTGAAAAATGCATGTTTCAAGTGTATGTTTCATATATATGTTGCAAGTGTTTCATATGAATGTTGCAAAAGTAGATCGATATATTACATATATTGCAATGGTTGTGCACATATGTTGCAAGCTTCTGTTCCCAATGTTTCACGTGTATTGCAAGTGTGTTTATCTCGATATTGCATATATTGTGCACATATGTTGTATGCGTTTCATCTGGATATTGCTTATATTAAATTTTACAATGACTTTTTCAAGCGTTTTTCATGTATTTTTACAAGTGTTTCAGACGTGTGTTTCAAGTGTTTCAATTGTTTCATACTTATGTTTCAAAAAATAGATCGGGTGTTGCATTTCCCTCGTCGGCTTCTGCTGCCTCGTCTCGGTGTCTCCTCTTCTCAATGTTGTGATGTTCGGGTGGCGTGGGCTTACGTGGGGGCGAGCGGCGTGGGTAGGACGAGTCGTTCAAGCGGCGCGGAATCTGAGCGGGCGGGACGTGCGGCACGGAGCAGAAGCGGGGCGCGAGGAGCTACGTCCGGACGCGGGCCTAGCCTGACCTATGAAATAATTTGCTTGTCCTCTATAGCAGTAAAGATCATGGTTCTTGGACTTGTTATCGGCCCGGGTGCAGCAGTGCATGCAAGGCCCACGGCCCAGCCCACGATGTAAAAGGCCCTCCATCTGCTCGTTTGACGCCCCATCGCTCCATCAGCATGACAAAGGCCACATGGAACACGCTAACACTAGTACAGAAACGGGCTTTACTCCCGGTTGGGAAACCCCTTCAGTCCCGATTTTCCAACCGGGAGCACGAATCCGGGACTAAAGGGTCCCTCCTTTAGTTCCGGTTTCTCGCCCGGGACTAAAGGTGGTGGGTAAGACCAACCGGGACTAAATGTTTCCTTTTTTTTCTTTTTTTGTTTCTATTTTCAATTGACGATTCGTTTTGGTTTTCGAATAGGTTTTCGAATACGCATTCTACGCTGCTAGTAATATATGTATTCTACACGTTTATAATGTTTGAACATTTTGTACAAACTAAAGTATGAAACTAACGTATATATTACATGCATATACATATATTGTACGTTATTTTATGTACATATAGTATGTATATTACATTCTACCGGGCTTTGCTGCTCGGCGCGCGTGGCGCTGCCCTTTCTGCTGGCCTCTGGCTCCCAGGGCGTGAACCAAGAAGGTCGGCTTCTCCTGGCGCTCATGAGCCAGATGAACGACACTCTCCACCACCTCGACAACTGGGACGCGAGGGATCTAACACCATGCAACTGGAGGGGCGTCAACTGCTCGTCGGCGCCCATCCCGGTGGTGGTGTCTCTCGGCCTCAGCAACATGAACCTGTCAGGGACAGTAGCGCCTAGCATTGGTGGCCTGTCTGAGTTGACCCTCCTTGATCTATCCTTTAATGGGTTCTATGCTAACATCCCTCCAGACATTGGGAACTTGTCGAAATTGGAGGTGCTTAACTTGTACAACAACAGTTTTGGTGGTACAATCCCCTCTGAGCTCGGGAAGCTAGATAAGTTGGTCACGTTTAATCTGTGCAACAACAAGCTCCATGGCCCGATACCTGATGAGATTGGAAATATGGCATCACTTCAGGAACTGGTAGGATACAGTAATAATCTCACTGGTTCACTACCTCGTTCACTTGGCAAGCCGAAGAACCTGAAGAATATTCGGTTGGGTCAGAATCTTATCACAACTACAGGATGGACTTGTTGTCCCGGACGGTAACGGCTTTTAGTCCCGGTTACCACGTCGGGACAACGATCCCGGAACTAAAGGTGGAACTTTCAGTCCCGGGTCATCGAGCCGAGACTAAAAAGGGACCTTTAGTCCCGGTTCGTGTTACCAACCGGGACTAAAGGCCCTCCAGCCAAGCAAACGTGGCCGCACCCTTTAGTCTCGGTTGCTAACCCCAACCGGGACTAAAGGTTCCTTTTCTTTTTCTTTTTTTTTGTTTAGTTTGTTTTCAGTTTAGTTACGCATATTTGTTTAATATATAATATATTTTTATGTACGTATTCTACGCTGCTAATATAAATACATGCACGCATATAATTACATCTAATTCTCATCTCGAGCATTATTATATTCGAATAAATTATGAAACTATATATATTATAGATATATATGTATATATACAACACTTTCATAATCTTGTTCTCGAAAATAACGATATCAATAAACATTTAATTTATATCATTTATTCCTTAGGATCATAGTAGAACTCGCCGTTGGGATTTAGCACTTTTTCTAGAAGAAATCCTGCTATTGACTCTTGAACTGCTTTCAGATGGTCTTTTTGCATGACCCTTTGTTTCAACCATTCAGTCTTGCATTTGAAATAAAAGGAAAAGTATTAATATATATATATATATTCATTTAAAAATAAATAAAAAATTGATATATACGTACTCTGAGAACATCTTTAGGAGTTCTTCTTATGTGTGCAGTGATAAATTCATAAATGTAGTATCCACACAAGTTATTACCTGGTTCCTGCCGCAAACACCACTGTACGAGAAGAAGATTATTCTCATCATCTCACACGTAAATTGAAGTACGATATAGTAATTAAACACGTGGGGAAGTATATATAGTACAACTTACTGGTATTTCAACTACATTAAGTGGTGCCTTGCAATCCTTGCGGTGTTGCCGAATAAACTCTTTCTAAACCCTGTGCGACCAATAATATACGATCGTTAATAAATTATGGCAAAGTCTATTCAATAATAGTTGTACGCGAGAGATCGAAATTACTCCTGGATAATGTCTATCATATCTTGGTATGTCTATCATATCTTGGTATAGTGCCCGCTCTTTTCTCAATGAGTCCAAGATTACTAACCGACTTGAGTTTAACTCAATGGCAATGAGTATCCAGTGAAACCTGCATTGGTTTATACACACACGTACATGCATATAAGTTGTATTGATATTACATAAAATGTGTAGACTACATTATTATTAACACTTACTCAAAGTTGTACGGGAAAAGTATTGTTGTCTTGTCGTGCTGCTTCACGAAGAACCTCATGATATTCGTCTGTGCTTCAGATACCCAGTGTTCCTTGACAATAATATCGGTTTTGAATACGATATAAGGATCAATGAAGCCAACGCTGGTGTCTTGTATTCTTTGGAGCTCTGACATCTGGAATCTGTATATAAATATAAGTTACATATGAGGATAATTATATACACGTACGCATGGAAGTGAGTTTATTAAATAAAAGTAAGAATCACTTACAAACAAAAGGAGCTAATGATTGATTTGTCCAGAGCGTCCAAGTGGTATAGTTGATGTAATTCTTCGAAACTAATATGTAAGATGTCATCGCCACAGAAGTAATGATGGTCTCTAAATCTGACAAAGATCCACTGCTCACCCCTGCCACACGCCTGCATGTACCACTTGTTGAGCAAGTACATTTGCGTACCCAATTCATTCAGAGCCGCAGGGTTGTACAGATTTTTGCCAAATTTATAAGTCTTCCAGGTATCAACTTCCAGGTTCTGGATTGGAGCTTTTCCCGTCAATTGATCCAAGGTTAAACCAGTTAGTTCAAAAAAAGCATTAAGGTCTTGAACCGACACTTCTTCAGAGTTGTCTGGTCGATAGACTTCTATGTTGGAACCATATTCATTAGCAACAATAAGATTTTGTATTGGTTGCTTCTGTTGTCCAAGCTGTGGGACATCCTTCCCTGATGCTCTTTTCCTTTTCTTATGTGTATCATGTAACTTCACGAGGGAGCGGTCATAGTCTGATAGTGGCGGAGGCTTATGAACTTCAAGCATCTTTTTCTTGTGAGCTTCGACCTTCTGCCTCAGCTGATCTCGTGGTATGTAAAAGTACGGCTTCTCCTTAAGCTTCGCTTGTCTCTGCTTTTGGATATCTATAAAAAAAATTCATTTTTTTTGTCTTCTTCAGCTGCTATTTGCTCATCAGTCTTTTCAGGAAGTATTTCTTGAGAAATAACTCTTTTTTTCGAGGTCTTCTTTGCCGCCGGGACCTTAGACATCTTTGTAGTGCGTCGCTGTGGAGGGGGTGGGGGCGGTGTTGGAGACCGGCGTGGAGGCGATGAGGCCGGTGTTGGAGTCCGGCGTGGAGGCGTTGGAGATCGTTGTGGAGGCGGTGGGGCCGGTGTAGGAGTTGGAGATCGTTGTGGAGGCGATGGGGCCGGTGTAGGAGTTGGAGATCGCCGTGGGGATGAAGTCGTCTCGCCCCCCGCTACGCTGTGATGAGATGGGGAATGAATGATTGGGCTAGGCTGGGGGGAGACCCTGCTACAAAAACAAGTTATGGGTCAATTATTTTTGAAGCCAATATCAAATTAATGGAAAATAATATTTCATTCACTTTCATTCGTACCTAGGGTGAGGTAGAGGAAGCGGTGGCGCCCCAGGAATGATGATGAAGCGTTTGCACCATTGAATAAATGTCTTCTCTGCTTCTCCTAGTGTCTTCTCCCCATCATCGCCTTTAATGTCAAGAGGAACATTGCTGTAACCTTTGAGCACTCTATCGACCGAGACGCTAGCATATCCAGGTTGAATAACTGACCCATGGATTCTTGGTGTCTTCGTTTGGTCTATTGGAGATACAACCCCGACAGCCACCATGATTGATGCATTATTACCATCTGGAATGTGCAGCTCACATGTTGTTAGAGGCTCGGTAATGTCATCAACAGGGAAGCACAACCCAGCGTCACCTTGAATAACTGGCAGCTCCGTAGAAGCACAACTGCTTTTCATCTGACCAACGGGGCTAATGGTGACTCCCGGTGTTGATTGCGATTGCATTTGACTCATTGCTAGCTGCACTTACCTCTTGATCTCCTCCTACATTCTTGCCTCAAGAGATTTTTCTCGTTCACGTGATTCAAGCAATGCTTGTCATGACTCATTAACAAATTGCTCCAATACACTGATTCAGTCTGCCTCCTCATCCTTCTTTCTCTGGTGGCTTCTGTAGGTATCCTTGTCTGTTGGGAATGCTTGTAGCCACGAAACCGCCCCATAGCCTCTTGTTCGACCACCGTGTTCGGGATTCTCTAGGGCATATGTCAATTCATCATTTTCTCTATTGGGCTTGAAAACACCACTATCAGCTTCTTTCCTAGCACGAGCTACTCTCTGTGTTGCTCTCTCAATTTTTTGGCCGAAAATTAGCTTGCCAGTGTCTGGGTCTAGGCTTCCCCCATGAGTGTAGAACCAATTCTTCGCGCGTTGAGGCTAGTTCTTCTCTATTGTTTTAGGTATGATTCTATTGGCAGTAATCTCTCCTTCTAGGTTCTGCCACTTGGGAATAGCACTCCTATAACCACTTGATCCTATGCGATGATGGTATTGCTTCTGTCGGGCATTATGTTGATTCCTCATCACACGTTCCTCACTCTCTTGAGATGTCTTGTATTGTACGAAGTCATCCCAATGAGACTCCAACTTGACAAACGCCTTAGCATTGAAATCTGGTGTTTCATTCTTCAAGATAAACTTTTTATACAATGTCTTCTTCCAACTCTAGAATAATGTTGCCATCTTCTTCATTGTCCAATCCCTCACTAGCTCCTTCAAAGCATGATCTGCTTGTAATGTGAAATGTTGAGTGATATCTTTCCAAGCTAGGTTCTTGTCACGATCAGATACAAAACTAACATTAGGAGCGGATATCTTCTGCTTCCATTCACGAGCACTAACTGGGATCCTATCCCTTACAATGAACCCACATTGATTAACATATGTCTGAGTATGTGGTTCCAATGGTTTGCCGATGTCGGTGTCGAATTCTGATATTATGAAACAGCCCTTTAATGGCTTTTTTGGCCCTCGGACTTTCCTACTCTTGTCGGTGGTTGATGTAGATCCAGAGACCGGCTACATGAGTAGAAACACAACGATTAACAACAAATATACGTACGCATGCATCTATAAGAGATGATAGATAATCGAATATACCTCGCCAGTATTTTCTTACGCGACAATTTGTTGATCTTCAACCACCGAGATATTCAGGATATCCTCATAATCAGCAAAGTACTGACTCGTGTCATCTACATCCGTATTGGTGCCGGCGTTGATAATATCCGCCATTATGTCATCATTCAAGTTATCACCCGGAGCAGCCATTTGTATCTTCAAGACATAGATAGAATTACTATGGCACATAACATAAGTACATGTGATAACACATATAGAATTACTAAATCCAATTAAATATAATAACACATAATATTTCATAAGGATAAACAATAATAAGGTATAGGCTTTGGAATCGAATCAAAAACACTTTCGATCCAAAAACATGGAAATAAGTACATGTATATATACACATAGAATGATACAATTTTCTCTCTCTCAACACATAGAATAAGTGCATATGTATATATCTCTAGATATGCATGTGATAACACATAGAATGTCTCTCTAGATACAATTTTCTCTCTCTCTCAACACATGGAAATAATTAAGTACATGTATATATACACATAGAAATAATTAAGTACATATATATGTATACATATAGAATCTCTAAATAGAATTAATTACTAAATCTAATTAAACCTAACATATATACATAGATAGAATTACTAAATCAAAATTAAATCTAACACATATAGAGAGAGATAGAACAATAATTACTAAATATATCAAAAACTATAATAAAAAACTATCTAAAAAAACTATCTAAATAAAGTACTAATTAAATTTTAATACATTTAAATCCAATTAACATATATAAAAAAACTATCTAAAAACTAAGAATAAACTACTAATTAAATTTTAATACATTTTAATCTAACATATATATCAAACACTACCTAAAAAAACTATCTAAAAAAACTATCTAAAAAACTATCTAAAACAATATGGCTGAGCTATAGCTAGCAGGCTAGGGGTGCGCGGACGACGAGCGTGCTGGCCGGCCACGGGGCCGAGCTGAGCCGCGCGAGGACGACGTACGGCGGAGACGATCTCGACAGCCGCCGGGCGGGGCTCGACGATGAGGCCGGGCGGGGGTAGACGACGACGGCGGCGCGGTAGAGCTCGACGTGGCCGGGCGCGGCAGAGACGAGGTCGACGTTGTAGATCGAAAAGTAGAAGATGAACAGAGCAACCGTTCGATATATATAGGCCGGGACCCTTTAGTCCCGGCTGGTAACACCAACCGGAACTAAATATCCTTTAGTCCCAGCTGGTAAGACGAGCCGGGACTAAAGGTCCAACCCTTTAGTCCCGGCTCGTCTTACCAGTCGGGACTAAAGGATCTTTAGTTCCGGGTGGTGTTACCAGTTGAGACTAAATATATTTTTGGACGGGCAATTACGCCCACCCTTTAGTCCCGGTTCCTGACCTGGACCGGGACTGAAGGCCTGAAAATTTTGACAGCCCGCCAAAGTAATTGGAAAGGCCTGAGATTTTGATTTTGTTCTCCTTGTTTAATACTAATTAATTCTATAGCAACTTCAATACTTTGCAATATTTATTTTAAAAAATACTATTGATTAAATAATTATTTATTGTAAATAGAAAAATTTTGTAACCTAAAGTTTTTAATTTCTTTTATGAATATAGAATATAAATGTTACTAATACTAAGTATTTTGTTAATGCAAAAATATATTTGTAACTTAAAATTAATAAAACTAATATGATTCAATAGGAAATTTATTATCACATTATTGTAACGTCAATGTTTCAATTTTGTTCTCAGTTTTTGACCAAAATAACAGGAAATTTTTGTTGAACCTATAAAAATAAAGAAAATATAGTATTTTTGTTCCACAACTTTTTCAAATGAAAAAATGGCCTATATAAGGATTGTAGATCTTGATGAGTTGAACAAACTTAATATTCAAAACTTTTCAATTTGAGACAATCTAGGGTTCTGAAAACTAGTTTATAGGCGTCGAAATTTAAAAATCACAAATTTGAACCATCTAAACTTTCTCAAATGGAAAGTTGACCAAAACAACAATTGTATATCTTGATGAGATGAACAAACTTGGTATTCAAAACTTTTCAATTTGAGACAATATAGGGTTCCGAAAACTAGTTTGTAGGCGTCGAAATTTAAAAATCACAAATTTGAACCGTCCAATCTATCTCAAATGGAAAGTTGACCAAAACAACAATTGTAGATCTTGATGATTTTAACAAACTTGGTATTCAAAACTTTTCAATTTGAAGTCATTTAGAGTCCATAATACTAGAGTCAGAGTGTTGTTTTTTCATTTGACCAAATTTGACTTGGTCAAACTTGCTCAAATGAGACACTAAATGACCTCAGATGAAAAATCTATGAATACCAAGTTTGATCATATCAGCAAGATATACAATTGTTACATAGCTCATTTTCCCATTTGAGAAAGTTTTATCAAACACTAGTCACAAATTCTTGAATCTCATATAGACTTTCTAAAACTATGTCACACACTTGTGAAATTTAAACTACATTTTGTTCAAACTTTCTCAAATGAAAAAATGGCCTATATAAGGATTGTATATCTTGATGAGCTTAACAAACTTGGTATTCAAAACTTTTCAATTTGAGACAATCTAGGGTTCTGAAAACTAGTTTGTAGGCGTCGAAATTTAAAAATCACAAATTTGAACCATCCAAACTATCTCAAATGGAAAGTTGACCAAAACAACAATTGTAGATCTTGATGAGTTTAACCAACTTGGTATTCAAAACTTTTCAATTTGAAGTCAGTTAGAGTTCATAATACTAGAGTCAAAGTGTTATTTTTTCATTTGACCAAATTTGACTTGGTCAAACTTGCTCAAATGAGACACTAAATGACCTCAGATGAAAAATCTCTGAATATCAAGTTTGATCATCTCAGCAAGATCTACAATTGTTACATAGCTCATTTTCCCATTTGAGAAAGTTTTATTAAACACTAGTCACAAATTCTTGAATCTCATATAGACTTTCTAAAACTATGTCACACACTTATGAAATTTGAACTACATTTTGTTCAAATTTTCTCAAATGAAAAAATTTCCTATATAAGGATTGTAGATCTTGATGAGCTGAACAAATTTGGTATTCAAAACTTTTCAATTTGAGACAATCTAGGGTTCCGACAGTGCATCGTTGTATCATGCAGGCACAACAGTGAATTTCTTATTGACGTATGACCCTTGGTTATGATCTTATCGTAACCATGGAGTGTCTTCATTTAACATGATGCTTGGATCTTTCTTCACTATGAAGGGTGGAATTCAGACATTTCTTTCATAATCTTCTGACATGTCTGACTTGTCTTCAATTTCCACTATATTTATTTTCCCAGAAAGAACTATGTGGCGCTTTGGCTCATTGATCATTGAGTTGATGTCTTCGTTTTTTCCTCTCTTTGATTTTGTAGACATGTCTTTCACATAGAACATCTGACTCACATCGGCAGTAAGGACGAATGGTTCATCTTTATACCCAATATTGTTGAGGTCCACTGTTGTCATTCCATACTCTTTGTCGACTGTTACCCCTCCTCCGGTCAGCTTCACCCATTGGCACCGGAACAAAGGGACTTTAAAATTAGGTGCATAGTCTAGTTCCTATATATCTTCTATGCGGCCATAATATGTTTGTATATTCCCATTTGGATCTGTGCCATCTATGCGAACACCACTATTTTGATTGGTGCTCCTTTTATCTTGTGCAACTGTGTAAAATGTATTCCCATTTATCTCGTACCCTTGGTACATGAGGATATGCCACGATGGTTGCCTAGCCAACAAATACAGTTGCTCATCAATATTGTCATCGCCTTGACATTCTTTTCGCAACCAACCACTGAAACTTTCCATGTGCTGACACCTAATCTAAGCTTCAGTTTTCCCTGGAAACTTGGATCATAAGAACTCCTTATGTATCTCGATGTACGGATGCACCAATGATGAGTTCTGAAGAACTGTGTAGTGTGCTTTATTGAAATAATCGTCTTCCATGCCAATATATGTTTTCTTCCCTAAAGTTCCTTTACCACTGAGTCTCCCCTCGTGTCGCGATTTGGGAACGCCAATCGGGGCAAGGTCAGGAATAAAGTCAACACAAAACTCAATGACCTCCTCTGTTCCATAGCCCTGGGCGATGCTTCCTTCAGGCATAGAATAGACTTTCACATATTTCTTCAAGACTCCTATAAACCTCTCGAAGGGGAACATGTTATGTAAGAACACAGGTCTAAGAATACTAATCTCCTTCACCAAATGAACTAGGAGGTGTGTCATGATATTAAAAAAGGATGGAGGGAACACCAACTCAAAGCTGACAAGACATTGAACCATATCATTCTGTAGAGTAGCTAGTTCCACTGGATTGATTGCCTTCTGAGAAATTGCATTGAGCAATGCACATAGCTTCACGGTGGCTAGACGTACATGTGGAGGTAGAATTCCTCTTAAAGCAACTAGAAGCAATTACATCATAAGCACGTGGCAGTCGTGGGACTTTTAGTTTAGGAATTTTTTCTCTGGCACATTTATTATACCCTTTATATTGGAGGAGAATCCCGATGGGACCTTGATGCTGCTTAGACATTCGAACATGCTGTCCCTCTCTTCTCTGTTAAGCGTGTAGCTAGCAGGACTTAAGTAATGACGTCCATCATCTGTCTTCTCTGGATGAAGGTTGTCTCGTTCTTTCATGCCCTGCAAGTCCTGGCGTGCTTCAAGTGAATCCTTTGGCTTCCCGTACACACCCATGAATCCTAACAGGTTCACACAAAGATTCTTTGTCAGATGCATCACGTCGATTGCGTTGCAGACCTCTAGGACTTACCAATAGGGTAGCTCCCAAAAGATGGACTTCTTCTTCCACATGGGTGCATGTCCCTTAGCATATTTGGGAACAGATTCGCTGCCTTGTCCCTTTCCAAATACTACTTTCACATCCTTGACCATTGTGAGTACATCTTCCCCGGTTCGGTTATGAGGCTTCTTCCGGTGGTCTGGCTTACCTTTAAAATGCTTACCTTTCTTTCTTACTTGGTGATTCAAAGGAAGGAATTGACGATGGCCAAGGTACACGACCTTTCGACATCTTTTCAAATATATACTGTCAAGGTCATCAAAACAATGTGTGCATGCATTATATCCTTTGTTTGTCTAACCTGAAAGATTACTTAAAGCAGGCCAATCATTGATTGTTACGAACAACATTGCTCGTAGGTCAAAGTGTTCTTGTTTGTACTCATCCCAGACACGTACACCTAGATTATTCGATAAAACTAGAAGTTCTTCAACTAATGGCTTCAGATAGACATCAATGTCGTTGTCATGTTGTCTCAGACCTTGGATGAGGATCGGCATCATAATGAACTTCCGCTTCATGCATAACCATGGAGGAAGGTTGTAGATACATAGAGTAACTGGCTAAGTGCTATGACTAGTGCTCTGCTCCCCAAAAGGATTCATACCATCTGTACTTAAGGCAAACCTTAAGTTTCTAGCCTCATTTGCAAACTCTGGAAATTCCCTGTCTATCGCTCTCCACTGGGACCCATCAGCTGGGTGTCTCAGCATATTGTCTATCTTACGGTCTTCTTTATGCCACCGCAACAACTTTGCATGGTCTATATTTCTGAACAAACGTTTTAAGCGTGGTATTATAGGAGCATACCATATAACCTTGGTAGAGATTTTCTTTCTAGAACGTTGTTCACCCTCGACGTCACCAGGATCATCACGCCTGATCTTATACCACGCTGCTTTACATACCGGGCATTCATCCAAATTCTCGTATTTATTGCCATGGTAGAGGATGCAGTCATTAGGACATGCATGTATCTTCTGGATTTTTAATCTCAAAGGGCAGACAACCTTTTTTGCTTCGTACGTAGTGGTGGGCAATTCATTTGGCTTCAGAAGCATCTTCTTTATGAGGTTCAATAAATTCCCAAATGCCTTGTCAGATACACCATTCTTTGCCTTCCACTGTAGCAATTCCAGTATTGTACCCAACTTTTTTTGCCCCTCTTCGGCCGTCGGGTATAGCAACTTCCTATGATCCTCAAGCATGCGCTCGAACTTAACTTTCTCTTTTTCACTTTCGTATTCTTGTTGTGCATCACGAATGGCATCGCCAAGAGCATCACCGAGATCATCTTCTGCCGCTACCTCTTCTTCATCTCCTCCCATTATAGTATCATCAAAGGCACCATACTGAGCAATAATGTCATCAATGTCTAAATCTTCTCCTTCACCTTCTTCCATTATGACCCCGCTTTCTCCATGCTTAGTCCAACATATATAGTTTGACATGAAACCTGACTTAAGCAAATGTGAATGAAGACTCATTGAGCTTGAATATTCCTTTAAATTCTTACATATGGCACATGGACAGCACATGAAACCATCCAGCTTATTTTCCTCGGCCACACCTAAGAAATAGTGCACGCCCTCAATAAAGTCTTGGGAGCGACGATCGGCATTGTACATCCAATGACGTGACATAATCTGCATTACACGACAAATTATGAAAACCTTGAACATAATTAAGTATTTTATTACACAACATAGATGACACACACACGGTTGATTAATTAACTAAGCCTGGCTATAACGTAAGCAATCCCAACTATTACTAAACAAACTAAAACTACAATGCACTTCAGTAACATAATTATTTCGTGACCGTACGCAACTAAAACAGACAAATCATTCTTCTGTTGAATATCAATAAGCTTCTCCTGCTGGCTCACTGCCTCATCATCAGCAGCCGCTACCTCAAGCGCACCTGAATTCTGCACGTATGTAGCATAATCTTTCTCCCAGTACCAACCATCGCATCCATTGCCCTCCCACTGAAATTAAAGCCAAAAAATATTTAGTCAAAAATATTCAAGAAAAGCAGGTCAATTGGCCATAATAATCAAATACGTAAGAAACTCACATCGCGATCCGGGCACTTGTAGAAAACACGACCCTTGTTGGGTCCCTGTCTCTTGACTCGGTACTCCATCACAATATTCTGCTTACACTTGCCGCAGATAATGAGAGGGAGTTCTGGCCTCAGTCATTTCGCAACCGAACGAGAGGCCGAGGATCCGGTACCAGTTGTCATCTACTTTCTATACTTATTTTTGCAAACTAGTGTAAATTTCACATTTTCTAAAATAATATATTTAAACAAAACTAAAATTATTTATTTATCTAACTAAACCATGAAATATGTACTATGTATAATAGTAAAATACCAAACTATCAAGTGATTTTACTATTATAAATCATCATGTGATTTTGAGCTAAAAATGACATAGAAATCACATAGCTCAAAAATATGTTTCAATAAATAACCATCCGTACTAGTTGACCTTGCTTACGTGATCATCTCGGCGAGCATTTCTCCACCGGACGGCACCGTACTTGGCCAAAGAAGAGCTCCGATTCTACGAGGAAGGGAACACGGTCTTCCACGACCGTTGCCGCTCTCCCTCGTAGAATCAAAGCTCCTCCTTGACGTCCGTTACCGCTCGGCAACGAACATGCTCGCCGAGCTAAACACGGTTCGCAAGTTCGACTAGTACGGATTTTTTATAATTTTTTAACTATTTTCTAAGTTTTTCATTTCATGGAAAAATTAATTCTAAGATCACGTAAGCCGCCGGGGACGAGGATGGCGCGTGCTCCAACGAGGACGAGCGAGGCGTGATTTTGATGAACTAATTTAACTTTTGTTTATCCAAACATATATGCAAATCATCATGTGATTTTGAGCTAAAAATGACTTAAAATCATAATAAAGTCCAACATATAAAGTTACACATGCATCTACATCGTAAAATGAGATAAGCTACTGATAAAACATAAGAGGATTAAGTTTGTTACCTCCAAAATCGAAGAGCAACACCAATGGAGGGGGAGAGAGCAAGAACAACAGCAGGCTGAAGAACAGAGACAGTGAGTTTGAATGGAATGGCTCAGGCTCGGGGAGGAAGAAATGAGCTGGTTTATAGGCCGGGATAATTAGTCCCGGTTAGAGGGCCAAACCGGGACTAAAGATTAATCTTTATTCCCGGGGCATCACCCAAACCGGGACTAAAAGCTTTAGTCCCGGCTGGTATTACCAACCGGGACTAAACCTTTAGTCCCGGTTGGTAATACCAGCCGGGACTAAAGATTCCTGCCCCGCGGACGACCGTTGGGCAGGAACTTTTAGTCCCGGAGACAAAAAAAAAAAATGCCGAGGCTAATGCCAAATTGGGACATCGTTCTAAAGTCTGTTCTCTAGTAGTGTATATCAGGCAACATTCCTGTTGAGATAGGTGAATGTGTGAACTTAACTGTGTTTGGTCTTGCACAAAACAAGTTAGAGGGTCCTTTACCTAAAGAGATTGGGAGGTTGATCTTGATGACGGACTTAATCCTATGGGGGAATCAGCTTTCTGGTGTTATTCCTCCAGAGATAGGAAACTGTACAAGCCTCAGCACAATTGCCCTCTATGACAATATTCTAGTTGGTCCCATACCTGCAACAATTGTGAAAATTACGAATCTTCAGAAGCTATACCTTTACAGGAATTCATGAAACGGTACAATTCCGTCTGACATTGGGAATCTTTCTCTTGCAAGAGAGATTGACTTTTCAGAGAATTTCTTAACTGGAGAGATACCAAAGGAGCTGGGCAACATTCCAGGCTTGAATTTACTCTACCTCTTCCAGAACCAGCTTACAGGCCCTATTCCTACAGAGTTGTGTGGGTTGAAAAACTTGAGTAAACTTGATCTATCGATCAATTCACTCACTGGCACGATTCCAGTTGGATTTCAGTACATGAGAAATCTAATCCAACTGCAACTCTTCAGCAATTTGCTTTCTGGCAACATACCTCCAAGGTTTGGCATTTATAGCCGTCTTTGGGTGGTGGATTTCTCAAACAACAGTATTACAGGGCAGATACCGAAAGATCTTTGCAGGCAATCAAGCCTTATTTTGTTGAATTTGGGGTCTAACATGCTTACAGGGAACATTCCTCGTGGGATCACTAACTGTAAAACATTGGTTCAGCTTCGTCTCAGTGACAACAGTCTGACAGGAAGCTTCCCCACTGATCTCTGCAATCTGGTAAATTTGACAACAGTTGTGTTGGGTCGAAACAAATTTAGTGGGCCCATTCCTCCTCAGATAGGCAGTTGCAAGTCTCTGCAAAGGCTGGACCTTACAAATAATTATTTCACATCAGAGTTGCCCATAGATGGCCATGCAGCCCGCGGGCTCGCGGCCCGGCCCACGGCCCGGTGTTTTGGCCCGGCCCGAGAACGGCACGGCACGGTGGCCACCGGGCCCGGGCCAGCCCGGCCCGAGCGACCAGGACGGGCTTAGGCTGCCACCCTGGCCCGTGGCACGGCACGGGCACGACCCGGTCCAAAGAGGCGGCCCGGTGCCTCCACGGCCCATTGGCTGGCCCAACAAGCCCCCTCCCCGGCTCCCCCTCTTGATATAAAAGGCAGGCGCCGCCCCTAACCCTAACCCTAGCTTCACATTCCAAATTTCCAATCGCCTCGCCGCTGAGTCGCTGACCGCTCTCCGCTCTCGCCTCGCGTCTGGTGCCTCGACGCCTCGACCTCGATCTGTCGCCGCCGTTCGCCTGGTGCTCGCCGGCCCTGCTCCGGTGACCTCGCCGCCGGTCCTGCACCTCGCCTCCCTCCCTCGTTTCCCTCTTCTCCTTCTCCCCCCTCCTTTCCCTCCTCTCCTCCTCCGGTGTACCATACTACCATGTGAGTGGCTTGTGCCTATCAGTCGTTCCGCTGCCGCTCGCCGTTGTTCTAACCGGTGTCTCTCTCCTCTGGCTCTTGTCTTTCTGTTTCTGTGAACTTTGCCACAGTCATTCTGTGAACTTTGCCACAGCTGTTGGCTTTTGTAATAACACATTAAGACTAAGACTTTGAGCTGGCTGCACTCTTTTTTCCTTTTTAGAGTTTCTCACAAGGGTGAGTTTTACCTAGAAAGGTTTTTAATGAGGCGGCATTGTACAAAACAGCTCCTTTTGATCATCATTTTCATATAATCTAGTCTCCTTTTGTCTTTGTGCTGTGATATGTGATGTGAACTGCCAGTCTGTCACTGTGAATGAAAATGGTAACTTGATCAGTTAACAGTTGTGTGAATGTGAATGTGAATGTTGAATGTTGATCAGATCAGTTCATAACTGTGTATGAATGTGAATGTTGATAACTGTGTGTGAATGTGAATGAAAATGTGATCTTTTGTTTGTTGAAATTTGAAAATGAAGTGTTTCAGCATTTGGTGGTTTTTTGGAGGTGTTTTTTTGCCTGTTGGGCTGTAGGCCGGCCCGGCACGGTGAAAATGGCAGTGCCCAACGGGCGGCACGGCACGGCCAAACGGCCCACGGGCTGTGCCTTGGGCCGAAGGCCAGGCACGAGCACGGTGCAGGCACGGCCCGACAGGCACGGCGGCCCATTGAGGCACGACACCGTTCCGGGCCGGCACGGCCCGATGGCCATGTATAGAGTTGCCTCGAGAAATTGGTAATTTGTCAAAACTCGTTGTCTTCAATATCTCATCTAATAGACTAGGAGGAAACATACCACTAGAAATTTTCAATTGTACAGTGTTGCAACGCCTTGATCTCAGCCAGAATAGCTTTGAAGGTTCGTTGCCAAATGAAGTTGGTAGGCTGCCACAGTTGGAGCTGCTATCTTTTGCTGACAATAGGCTAACTGGCAAGATACCACCCATTCTTGGTAAACTATCACATTTAACAGCACTACAGATTGGTGGCAATCAGTTATCTGGTGAAATACCAAAGGAGCTGGGTTTGCCGTCGAGCTTGCAGATCGCCTTGAATTTGAGCTACAACAACCTCTCTGGCAACATTCCTTCAGAGCTTGGTAACCTTGCACTGTTGGAAAGTTTGTTTCTTAATAACAACAAGTTGACTGGTGAAATCCCAACTACATTTGCTAATCTGTCCAGTTTGCTTGAGCTAAACGTCTCCTACAATTCTCTCTCTGGTGCCCTCCCGCCAATACCGCTTTTTGATAATATGTCTGTGACCTGTTTTATTGGAAATAAAGGATTATGTGGTGGACAACTTGGTAGATGTGGACCCCGGTCATCCTCTAGTTCCCAGTCATCCAATTCAGTCAGTCCCCCTTTAGGCAAGATCATAGCAATTGTTGCTGCTGTCATTGGAGGGATTTCACTTATTCTTATTTCAATAATTGTGCACCATATCAGAAAACCAATGGAGACAGTAGCCCCCTTGCAAGATAAGCAACTTTTTCCAGCTGGTTCTAATATGCATGTTTCTGCTAAGGATGCATATACATTTCAGGAATTGCTCACCGCTACAAATAACTTTGATGAGAGTTGTGTGATCGGAAGGGGTGCTTGTGGGACAGTATACAAAGCCATCCTGAAGGCTGGACAGACAATTGCAGTCAAGAAACTTGCTTCTAACAGGGAAGGGAGCAACACAGACAACAGCTTCCGTGCAGAGATCCTGACTCTTGGAAAGATAAGACATCGTAATATTGTGAAGCTTTACGGTTTTATATACCACCAGGGTTCCAACCTTCTACTCTATGAATACATGTCGAGAGGCAGTCTTGGTGAGCTACTTCATGGACAATCATCTTCTTCACTTGATTGGGAGACACGCTTCATGATAGCCCTTGGAGCGGCTGAAGGGCTTTCATACCTGCATCATGACTGCAAGCCTCGTATCATCCACCGTGATATTAAATCTAATAACATATTGCTTGATGAGAACTTTGAAGCCCATGTTGGTGATTTTGGGTTAGCAAAGGTGATCGACATGCCATACTCGAAGTCAATGTCTGCAATTGCAGGTTCATACGGCTATATAGCGCCAGGTGAGTCTCAAGTTTACTTGACATCCGGTTCTTTGAACTTCTGTTGTGTGTTCACTACTGATCTATGTCTTATGCTCTTTACTTGAAGCTATCTGTCAAACCTAGGGCAACTAGGTGGGGTGTCGCATAGATAATTTACTCAGGCCAATATCTAATTTATTGTAGTGTTTTGTTTGCTCGTAGAGTTGTTCTTCATTGGGCATTACTTCGCAAGAATTATGATCATGTAGGTTTTCCCACCAAAAAGGGTAGCAAAGAAACTTTAAGCTTATGCTGCCATTTAGATTTTATATTAAAACCAACTAGGCGATTATTCCTCAAACCATAGTGATATGTTGCCGTTGGGGTTTCCATATTTTGGTGACTTTCAATGTTTATTCAAGACCTTGATATCCTGAAATGCGAGCTGAATATTATTCATATGTACTTGCTGTTCCACCCTTGTGCCACAAGCCCACAAACTTCCATTTGCTGGTCAAGTCTTTTCGGTTTTGTGCTAGTAACTAGCTACACGCTGATGTCTAATGTGAAGTACTAACCTAGTCCTCGTCTTTTTTTACAGAATATGCTTATACCATGAAGGTTACTGAAAAATGTGATATATATAGCTATGGCGTCGTGCTGCTGGAACTGCTAACTGGGCGTGCCCCTGTGCAACCCTTAGAACTGTGAGGCGATCTGGTAACATGGGTAAAGAACTACATCAGGGACAATTCTTTGGGTCCAGGGATCCTCGATCAAAATTTGGATTTACAAGACCAAAGTGTCGTCGGTCATATGATTGAGGTCTTGAAAATTGCTTTGGTATGTACTAACTTGTCTCCGTATGAGAGACCACCAATGCGGCATGTTGTAGTTATGTTAAGCGAGTCTAAAGATAGGACGAGGGTGAGCTCTGCATCCTCACCTGCCTCTGATGATCCTTCAAAGAAGGATAACTCGTGATGTATTTATAATATGTTCGATTAGTCAAAGGTAATACACATTTTTTCCTGCCCTTTCCTAGTATTGATAGTAGGGTTCTTGGAGTCTGCATTCATTATTTGTGTCAGCATTTTGTAGGGAGATAAATGATAGTGGTTCATAGTTTCATACAGCGTCATAATGTCATATTGTATGCCATTGTCTCTCAGAAAGGTTCCAGACTAACATGAAGCATTTGAGGCACGACTCACTGCTGCCGTTGTCTCTCAGAAGGTTTGCTCTTGCTCTGGACACTGGAGATGTTCATTGTTCAATTAGTTCTATGCCTGGGCCGGCCCTGAGATTTTGGTGGCCCAGGGCAACACTAAAAATTGAGGCCCCTTATATATGTACATCTGTTATCGCTTGTATTAGTTTGGATGCTAAGCTAAGAATAGTTACCTAGCATGCATTACCTATTCTCAAAAAATTTATCTTGTCACATACTCCCTCCATCCCAAAATAAGTACAAACAACATGAACTTTGACTAAATTTATATAAAAAAATACAAACATTCATGATACAAAATAAGTGACATTAGACTAGTTATAGAAATATATATTTTCATAATAAATTTATTTGAAGATATAAATGCTAATACTATTTACTATCTTGGTCAAACTGAAGCTTGATTGACCAGCACAGATACCATAATTGCATTCTTTCGTGGACGGGGGAGTAGAAGACAGGTGCTGAAATTTTCAAAATACATTTAATAATTAAAAACTAGCACAATGCATATATACCCTACACGGCATACTGTTACAGTGAGCATCCCTACAGCCCCATGGAAAAAAAAAAAAACAGAGAGAGAATTGATGCACACATTGGGCTCCTGGCCTTTAATCTAGGCCTCTCATACAGCACAACACGTTGCACTGCGGTACTTCAGCTAAACTCCAAAATACTACTCCTACACAGTACACACCTACACCGTATACATACAGGGTTGGGGGCCCTTACGGCCAGGGTTTCAATTTCGGTATTGCAAAAATTTCGGCCACCACCGAATCTACCGAATTTCGCGAAATTCGGCCGAAATTTCGGCGAATTTTTTTTAGAGACTAGCACATGAAGTATGCTTTTTCTAAAAAAACATTTAAATCTAAACAAATATGAGTATGATTTATGACTACACATCTATTAAATACAAAAATATGCAATATAAACAATAAAAAATTGAGTCTAAAGTTATACTCCCTCTGTCCCGCATTGTGTGTCGTTCTGGGAGTGCTAGTAGATGTCCAGATTCATACAATATTTAATGCACCTGTACATCCTTCATGTCTAGGTTCAGATACTTGTTTGCTGCACAAGTACAGAGCCAAAACGACTAACATATCGGGACGGAGGGAGTATAACACATGAATTAGTGTATTACAAAATTTCGGATTTTTCTTTCGGCCACCACCGAAATTACCGAATTTCGCGAAATTTTGAATCCTGCTTACGGCTCGGGGGCCCAGGGCGGCTGCCCCTCTCGCCCGCCCCCCAGGGCCGGGATGCCTCGGTGCATTCTTACTCAAGTTACAGTATGTTAGTAATAACACCAGCCAGGCAGCCATCTCTGTAATCTGCTCCAACATGAACTGCAGTGCAGAATCATATGCACATGCACTCATTGATCATTGTCAATTGCCATCTTCTTGTGTGATAAACCACACTACTGCAGCCACTCTTTGTACGGAGTAGCTGTTAACCTGTAGCCTCTGCTCGTTGTTGTTGAGTCGCCTCTCTCTTCTCTTGGCGCCATTGCCATTGGACGTCATACAAAAAAATTGGGAAAGGACGAGGTCGGCCCAACCTCCAACAGATCAGCGCGTGGTCACAGCGTCAGAGCACAAAGCGACATCGCTCGCCGGCGCCCTCCGCCGTAGAACCAACTCCACCCACCCACCTGCCCAGCAGCTTCTTGTCCGCATCAATCACCATGGCGGCGGTGGAAGCGAAGGGGAGCCCACACGTCGTCCTCTTTCCCTTCCTAGCTCACGGCCACGTCCCTGCCTTCCTCCGCCTGGCTGGCCGCCTCCGCGCGCTCCGCCCAGGGCTCGACGTCACACTCGTCTCCACCCCGCGGCTCCTGGGCTCCCTCACGCTCCCACCGGCCTCCCCACCCGTGCGCCTCCACGCGCTCCCGTTCGCCCCCGGCGACCACGGCCTGCCCCCGGGCGCCGACTCCCTCGCGGACGCCGTGTTCTTCTCCGTGTGGGAGCACCTCCCGCACGCCCTCACGGACGCCGACGAGTTCCCGCTACCGGATTTCCCAGACGTCGTTCTCCACCGCACGCAGATCCCGAGGTTCATGCTCGCCGCCACGGGGGCGGACCCCTGGACGGCCTTCTTCCGGCGCGTCATCGCCTTCTGCCGAGAGACCAACGCTCTCCTCGTCAACACCGTCCAGGAACTGGAACCCACCGGCCTCGACATGCTCCGACGAAGCTTCGGCGTCCAGCCATGGCCAATCGGGCCAGTCCTCGCAGCGCCGACCCCGTCGTCGGACTCGCGGGACGACGACACCAGCATCATCCAGTGGCTGGACACGCACCCGCCGCGCTCGGTGCTGTACATATCGTTCGGATCGCAGAACAGCATCAGCGCGGATCAGATGACGGAGCTCGCGCTGGGGCTGGAGGCGAGCGGCCGCCCCTTCCTGTGGGCGCTCCGCCCGCCGCTGGGGTTCGACGCGAAGGACGTGTTGAGGCCCGAGTGGCTCCCGGCCGGCTTCGAGGAGCGAACGGCGAGGGCGAAGGCGAACACGGGACTGCTGGTGCGCGGGTGGGCGCCGCAGGTGCGGATCTTGTCGCACCCGTCCACCGGCGCGTTCCTGAGCCACTGCGGGTGGAACTCCGTCCTCGAGAGCCTGTCCCGCGGCGTGCCGCTCATCGGGTGGCCGCTGGGCGCCGAGCAGTTCTTCAACGCAAAGCTCGCGGTCGAGTGGGGCGTCTGCGTGGAGGTGGCGCGCGGGAACCTGGAGAGCTCCGCGGTGGAGAGCGGGGCGGTGGCCGAGGCCGTGCGGGCGGTGATGGGGGAGACGGCGAAGGGTGGTGAGATGAGGAGGAAGGCCGCGGCGATCGCGCGCACCATGGAGGCCGCGTGGGAAGCGCCGGGCGGGTCCGCGGTGCAGAGCCTGGAAGGGTTCCTGAGATGCGTTGAGACTTCTTGAGACGTCCATGGCTGCGCGAGGAATCAAGAGTTTTGTAACACATGCAGATGTAGCCGTGGAACCTGCAATAAGGATGCGCGGGAAATCTGAAGGCAACCGATGAAACGTGTGAGAAATTCAAAAAGGGCATCAGCTGCTTACCATCCCAGTTCGTGAATGTATCATTGTAACCCACTGGTGGTCTAGCTGATTTGGCACCAGTTCGTGAATGTCAGCCACTTCCAATTTCAAAGGGATTTCAGAGCCGCATGTATGTGGCCATGTGGGAACTGGAATATGTTCAGCAAACGCTGATCTCTGCATCAGTCCATCTCCAAGCAGCGAAAGGTAGAAAAGCAGAAGTACCTTGATGCAGTTCAATCACTGTCCATCCAATCCGGATCCGTAGCCAAAGTTATGCTGCACTTAACTTTTGTGAAATTTTCGTATTTTGGTCTCTTTTGAAAACAATTTTTAGAAAAATACCAACGCCAAAATATTTTCTGAAAATAGATCATTTTTAGGCGTCTTAGCACATGACGCCGAGATATGAGGCTCGGCGTCGTGTCACTCGACGCCGAGGTATTGCCACGTCACGGACGACCGGGGTCGTCGTCGACACGTTGGCGCGTGGGTCCGAGACGTCGGCGTCGTGTCAGCCGACGCCAAGTCCCCAACCTCGGCGCGGTTGGACTGCGCGCCGAGCTCTGGCCCCATCCGGAGCGCGGCCCAGGCGGCCCAACAAAGCACGGTGGCCCAGAAGCTCGGCGTTGGGTCACTTAACGCCGAGCCTCCAGACCTCGGCGTGACCCGACTCAACGCCGAGGTCTGGACCCTTTAGGCCGCGCCGAGGCCCCTTCTTCTTCTTCCCTCCCCTCCTCCATTCCCCCACGGCTCCCAAATCCCCCACGGCCCCCACGAAACTCTAACCTCCAAAATCGACCCCCGGTGCCCGGATCTTGTCTCCCGAAGCTTCCTCGAGGTAATGGTCCCTCCCCTCCTCCATTCTATCCGCGTAGATGTGCTTACATTGTCCCTAATCATTTGGAATCATGGTTGTTTGGTGATTTGGTATATTTGTGTTTGCATTTGCAAAATGTATGGCTTAGGATGATTGAGTGCATTGTTGTTTAACTGTTTTATGTGATGAACATGTTAGGTTAGTTTGGTTTCTAGTTATTTTGGTCATTAGGGTTATTTGTTTATTGTAGGTGTCATTAGGGTTAGTTATTTGTTGGTCATTAGGGTTACTATGTATTTTATTTATTTGTTGGTCATTACATTTCAATTTGTTATGACCAAGGCGTTTTGCCAAGGTACTCCTCTTTCCCCTCTTTCAATTCATCCATTTAGATTCGTTTGTTTTTGAACTTGGCATTATAGGTTTGGTTCATGTTCATGTCATTCGTGCAATGTATGGTGGTTCAAATGATTGAATGACCCAAATGTATGGTTGTTGGTGTTGTTGTTGTATATGTTATGGTTTATAATCATTGAGTTAAATTTTGTGTTTGTTGGGATTCAAATTTGTTTAGGGTTTGTAATGAAAAGCTTATTTGGGAGGTATGGTGATGTAGTATTAGTACCTTTACATTCGTTGCAAGGTACTTTGGATTGATTTTTTTTCTACGTAATGTTAGAATGCCAAGGCGTGGTAAAGCTCGTATTCCAAGGTAATCCCAATGTTTATTCATTATCTGTGCAACAAATAGAAAACCCTAGGTTTAGGTTTGGTTCTCCGTTAATATGACTAAATTCTTTCAATTGTAGCTATGGTCGCCAGAGGGCAAATCTCTACGACCTAAAGCCTCTCCCTGAAGGTGTTCCTCGACCAATGTGCTTTTGTGGTGATCCTTGCAAGGTAGACATCTCTGAAGATGAGAAAACATATAGGCAGAGGTACTGGATGTGTCCCAATTATGCATGGGAACCTACAAAGCAACAGCGCCGTGCATCGTTTGTGAGGAATTTTTATTGTGTTAATTAATTTTCTTGTGATATTAAGTATTGCTTATTTATTTGTTTTGTAACAATTTGTTTTTCTTGCAGACCGTTCCACCACTGTGTGACTTTGAGCAGTGGATTGACACTGAGATCAAGGAGTCGGACAAGCAGCGTCTAGAAGGCCTGAAGGAGTGGGATGCGGAGGTTAAGGAGAGGTTTGAGCAGAGACGCAGACTGGAGGCTATAGAAAAGGAGCATAAGGAAGATGAGGAAAGGAGGCGTGTTGCTGCATACAGGGCGGAGAGGGAGAAGAAGCTTGAGCGTGTGCGCCGAGCGAAGGCAGCGATGGAGGAGAATCCCGATGCCGAGAGGAAGGGAAAGTGGCCTCGTTGCACTCAGTAGGTATTTGGTTCATTCACGAGCGATGTCGTGTAGCCCTGGACTTTTTTTACTATGTTGTAATGCACTCTGCTTTTATTTCAGATGAACTTATTCCCTGAACCTTTTTTATTATGTTGTAATGCACTATGATTTTATTTCAGATGGTCTTATGCCCTGTACTTCGTTAACTATCCTAAGACTGTAGTGGTACTGTTTGTATCACTGAAAAGACTACTTGTGTTGTTGCAGTCACTGAAAAGGCTACAAGTACTGTTGCAGTCACTGAAAGGGCTACAAGTCTATTTGAAAACTCACTGAAAAGCCTAGATTCGTTTACTGTTGTATCCATATACGCAATGAATTAATATCAGAGTGATGTACTACATTTAGATGAAGTGACAAAACACAGGTGTAGCCTTTTCAGATGAAATGACCAGTCATGGTTATAGGCTTTTCAGATGAAGCATCTAGCCTTTTCAGATTCAATAAATGAGTACGCACACATGTTTTTTGTCAAGTAGCATTCATGGTGAACCTGCCTTCATCTCTATATATAGTGCTCCATGTCTTGCTCCACATCCACACAACTTGTTTTCTGGTTTAGTTTTAGCAAATGTCGAGCGGAGGTTCCTCGAGTGGAAAGGGTTTTGGCGGAGGGAGAGGAAAGGGGGTGCGGAAGGGACCTCCGATTGTGTGGGAGGGTTCTCTAGGTCCTGATTCTTTTGAAGAAGCAATAGAGGAATTTCCTTTGGAGAGGAAGAGTGACTTCACCCGTGAGAGACCTCTTAGATCATACGAGAAGCGCATTGAAGATTGGCCAAAATGCCGCCACGGTTTGGATTGCGTTGTGCAGATGTACAACGACTGTGACGGTGGAGGCCATCGTTTCTTTAGATGCCCGCGAGGATTTGTATTGCCTTTGAACTCTCTCCTTTTTTAGATTTGCATTTGGTTTCTAGTAGTACTTATTGGTAGATGGGTTTTCAGGATTCAAGTTGTCCAGATAACTGTGGCTTCACTAGATGGGTCGACCCTCCTCCTATCTATCCCCATCAACAGTACATCACATATCTACAGGGATGCATCTTTGACCTAGAGTATGGCCCTGGAAGTGGTAACAGGGACAAGTCGGACGACGACAACAGCAATGATGCAGAGGAGGCACTATGCAATAATCCGTACTACGAGTGCCCGTACCATAAGAAGGACGGACCTCCTTCTCCACCGCCACCGCCACCGCCACCACCACCGCCTCCGTCAACTGGAGGATACTATGGGGAAGGCGCAACTCAGTTCAATATGTGGGAGCATTATTAGGACCAACATTTGTTAGTCAATCCGAATGTGGAATGCTTGTATGAGTTGTTCTTTTCAATCTCGTAAGGCATGCTAGGTTTAGTTTGCAACATGCCATTGTTAGTTTTTATGTGAGTGTGTACCCTTTGCAATGTCTGTATCACTTGTTTCTTTCAATCCCCTAAGGCATGCTAGGTTTAGTTTGCAACATGCCATTGTTACTTTTGATGTGAGTGTAATCGTTGTGCCTCCGCTATTTCATAAATTGCAGTTTACCTACCTCTAAGTTTCATGTACTATGGTTGATTCCCAAACTAAAAAAAAAGATTTGAGTCTCTCTAAAAATAGGGGATTGAAATCGAACCAACAATCGGTTTTTCCTGCAGGAACAAACATACAAACATAAATATAACTTGTCTACTCTTATTAGTATAACTCGTGTTAGTCGAAGAGGAATCGTTGAGAAAGATTTTTCATTTGAATCATACAAATAGGATCGCAACATATACCAAATGGTTTGGGTCAGAGTTTACGTGTTGGGCTGAGGCTCAGCATTGAGTCGGCCCACGCCGACCCTAGGGTTTGGCTCGGCCGTGTGTGAGGTGGGCTGAGGCTCGGCGTTGAGTCATCCCACGCCGACCCTAGGGTTTGGCTCGGCCGTTTGCGAGTTGGGCTGAGGCTCGGCATCGAGTCGGCCCACGCCAACCCTAGGGTTTGGCAACGGCCGTGGCCCGGTTTGGGCCGAACCTCGGCGCTTAGTCGTAACATGCCGAGGTTCATGGCTCGGCGTCAATTTACCGCACGCCGAGCTTGGGCACCTCAGCGCTTCGATGCAAGGGTTTCCAGTATGTACCAGGGGTCGGCGTGAAATGACTAAACGCCGAGGTTGGGCACCTCGGCGCTTCGATGAAATGTTTTCCAGTATGTACCAGGGGTCGGTGTCAAATGACTAAACGCCGAGCCCCTGGGTTCACCAAAATATATCATCTTTTCTTTGATTTGCTTCACTATTGCCCACTACTCTAATCAGCCGACGATGACCTTGTGCCAACAACGGACCTGAGCTCGCTAGCTCCCCGACTCTCCTAAGCCGCTTCGTCCCCTTTGCGTGCTTGCCATGTCACCGTGGATCCAACAGAGGTTGATCGTAACATGGAGGATGGGGATGATGACACCCCTTCTTCCTTGTGAGTTGCGACGGAGGCCCTTAATAGCCGGAAACATGAAACATGGCGACGTTCCACACATTCACATAACACATGACCACACCGACAAACACATTCATTCAACATCCGTACATACAAAAGGTCCAACACATTAAGCATCCAACATAGTCCAACACATTCAACATCCAACATAGTCCATACATATGCTTCATCAATCAACAAACATAGTACAAGGTCCAATGCATACATAGTCCATGCACAAAATAAAGCATATGAAGTCTTTGGATCTTTTATCGCTCCTTGTACCTTAACGTGGACGGCGAGCGTAACGCTTTCCCCTCCCAAACGGATAGGTACCTGGAGTGTACCTGTCCACTGGTCTGAGCGTCCTATGTGGACGTCCAGAACCGAAGGGGCCTTGAGTTCCTTGGGGTGCATCTCCAAGCTGGGACATGCCAATCTCATCATACTCATGATCATAGTACTCTCCCTGTCCTTCATCATCTTCATCATCATAATGACCATGTCCTTGACCACCCTCTGTAGTAGTTGCTGCACCATGTGAAGAAGAAGTCCTGCCACCATGTGCACCATGTGAAGATGAAGTCCCTCCAACATGTGCAGTAGAAGGTCCAGCACCAAGCTGTTGTGGGACTGCCACATCTGGGGAACGTCTACATCCAAGGCGTGCAGCTACCTTTCGTAGGCGATGCATGGCACGCTGCATTTTGAAAGCACTATTAGTAAGTGGGGTTGGTCGCAAAACTATATAAAGATGTAACATCAACTGAATGAGAGGAGACTACCTGAATGTGCTGTCGTAACATGGAGGCCTCATCGGGATCGCCCACAGGAATCATCAATGCCCTTCCTTGGTCGGCCACTGTCCTCATTATCTCCATGCTCTATGCAACAAAAATAATAATTTAAGTCTCCATCACAGTAAAGACCTCAGAGATGGAAATAGTTGTATCACTTACAGCTCTGGCTAACGTAGGGGCGATCTCAACTTGCCTGCCTTCTCGGGTAGCTTGGTCATATGGGTTGTTGCCCTCATCCTCGCTCGCAATGTCAGCAATGTCTTGCTCTGTCCAAGCGGGCCTCAATTGAAGCCTTGTTCGTTGACCAAACCAAACAAGGTAATCATGGAATGCCTTGTCACGATGGACGGCGTGGATGCCCATGTTGTTCTGCTCCATCAACATCCACTCATCAATGTAGCGCTGGTGCTCCAGCTGCCAGTTGGTGATCTTCTTATTTTTTTGTCTGTTGAACCTGCAAATTTTACACCAAATCGGCAATATGAAGGCCTACTTAATGATTCTTTCATGTGAAACGAACAAAATATTGTATGTTACGTACTTGTGGAGCTGCCAACCGGTGGAGAAATCATCGGGCGGAGAAGGCTGCAGCCTACCAAACTGCCGTGCTACACGATGAGGGAGATGGTACTCCACTGCATAGAAACAAATAAGGGGGGTCCTCATCGTCCAGACGTCCTCGTCTGCCATGCACAAGGCGCTCAAGTTGAGATCCGTTACTTGCCTCCGCCGATATGGGCTCCATTGAACCTGTACACAACGTCGTCATCAACTAGTCGACGCTCAATTTGTGCACATATCCTCGATTAGGACAAAAGGGTGGGAAACTTACATGCTGTGGCAAAAGGGTGTCCAGCTCGTTGGTGAAGCTGATGTACGTGTGGCGTGACACGTGGTATGTTCCGTGGGCTCGCTCGTAGAGGTGTGCCATGGTAGGGGCGACAACTGCGTCTCCTTGAGGAAACCAAGGTTGTGGGGGATCAAGCTGATGCGGTCTCCCAACTGGAAGCCTCTCCCACATCCAAATCTGCAAAAAAAGAGTGGAAACATGAATGTTAATCACTTTTGTTAAGAAAAAACATTGAATTGTAGTGGAAACTTGTACAACTTTGCTTTATTACCTGCAACAGTGTGATGCACCCTGACATTGTAGCGTGCGCGCCTCTAGGACGGCGGCAAGCCTCACAAAGCTGACGGTACAGGAAGGCAAGTATAGCCGAGCCCCAACTCCTATTGCCGGCATCCTCCCAGTTCAAAAGGCACGGGATGTACATCCAGGACGCCGTGTCTCCAGTGCCGTCAGGGAAGAGAACCGTACCTAACATGTGGAGGACGTAGGCCCGACAGTAGTATGTCACGGTCTCGGCGTCTATGTTGGGTGGGCACTCCCGAAACTGCTGACGAAGCCACCTCAGGGACACCCCACTGCTGCACCGTTTCTTGCCAGCCTCAACTACCGCTAGGGGCCGTCCCAAGAAGTGCTCAACCCGCTGCTGCCATCCTTTAGACTCCGTGTCTCCTGTCACTGGGAATCCTCGGATTTTGACTCCAAGGATCATGGCAACGTCCTCGAGAGTGACCGTCATCTCCCTGCATGGTAGGTGAAAGCTGTGTGTCTCCGGACGCCACCGATCTATCAACGCCGTCAGCGCCGCTAGGTTGAAAGGTGGCGTGCCTCGACGACAAACACGAGCAACGGTAGCAAGGTTCGCCAGCTTCAGGAGGGGCGTGTACCTCTTGTCGTAGACCATGGTCGTAGAGGCCTCATGTGTCATTGGCCTCAGCACATTCAAAACCTGCAAAAAAAAGACAAGCATGAAAAAGTATTAGTTCATGTCACTTTATAAAGAGCATGGACTATAGAGCAAAACATGAACAATGCAATGTTTTCATACGAATTGTTGAATATACCTCTCCGTTCTCGATCCTCCGAGCCCGGTGGTGCTCATCGAACCTTGGATCAAGAAGGGGGAACCAATCCATCCTGCAACATAAGCAATGCCAAACCATTAGTATAAGTTAAAGCATGTGTATGTGGTACGAAGTAACATAAAAATAAAAAAAAACAAAAGTAAACCAATGTACCATTACACAAAGCAATTCTAGTAGCTAGCTTGATGGATACCTATTGTCTAAGTAGTTTAGGACATTTTCTCTTATTGTGGCCTGGCTTATGGCAACCAGAGCAATGGCTCTTTTGGGTGTCCTCTACAAAATGTCTCCCAACCTTACTCGTGGTTGATCTACCTTTCGTGGCTCGGTCCATGTCCATCCTGAACCGCTTCCGCCACCTAGGTCCTCTACTCTTCCAGAGTAAACCAAGATCAGCCACATACTTAGGGCCATCATAAGTAGGCCATTGACTCTCGTCAAGAAATGGCTCGAACTGAGGATTCCAGGTGCTCATTAGGTTCCTCAAAGAGAACTCCGTGGCCATACGGGGAGGGACCTCAGGGTCAACACGTCTAAGGTGATAGACTGTAATCATGTGGGAGCAAGGCCTATGGTATATGATCGGTTTTCCACACGTACACTTGTTCTCATTGATCACTACTTTATGTTTTCGAGCACCCCGGTCTTCACCACCAATGTTAGTTCCGCCACCCTCTAGAATCTCATATCCATGGTTGATCGGATCGAAACATGAACCCTTCTGTCGTTTAGACTTTTTCTTTGAGAAAGCTAGTTCCTGAGATGCTAAAAGTGGCCAAGCTTTGCTTGCTGTCCATAGAGACCTCGCATGCTTCTTCCTCGAAACGAACCAAGAATTCAACTTGTAGAAGGTGAATGAGGCAATAGCAGTCACAGGTAGACCACGACAACCTCTTAGAAGGCTGTTGAACATCTCTGCCATGTTACTAGTCATGAAGCCCCATCTCCAACCACCCGTGTCATATGCAAGTGACCACTTATCCTTCGACGCCATCAACTCGCTCAAGAATTGCCTGCCATCAACATTTGTGGCTAACTTCAGGGCATCTAACTTGTCTTTGAATAATTGAACCTCTTGCTGCCTGCAAACCTCCTCAAATAATTTGAAGTTGTCCTTTGTGTGATCACGCCTTATAAGATTCTAAGCAAGGTGTCTGGTGCACCACCGGTGATGTATTTGACCATAACCAGGAATCTCTTGTTCTACGGCATTCAGAATGCCAGCATGCCTATCGGATATCACATAAACATCACGTCCCAGACCAATTACCACTTGTCTTACTAGCCTGAGAAACCAACACCAACTATCCGTGTCCTCCTTCCGAACAATCGCAAAGGCCAATGGCACAAGCTGGTCCTCTGCATCTGTCCCAATACAAATAAGCATTGTGCCTTCAAATTTCCCGGTAAGAAAGGTCCCGTCAATTGAGACGACGGGCCTGCAATGCTTGAATGCTTCGATGCTCTGCCCGAACGCCCAAAACGTCCTTCCAAATACCTGGCTACCATTCCTTGTTTCACCCTCCTTAGGTAAATACTCGAAGTGCATCCCAGGATTTACAGCCCTCATTGCGTTCAACATTACAGGGAGGCGCCCATAAGCTTCTTCCCAATTTCCAAATATTATTTCCAGTGCACGCTGCTTTGCCCTCCATGCTTTCCCATACTTGACATAGTAATTGTACCGTTGGAAGATGATCTCAACCAACGCAGACACCGTAATGGTTGGCATATGCTTCACCACGGGGCATAATTGCCTTGCAATGAACCTAGAATTGAGCTACAGATGGTTCTCTTCTGCCTCAGCAGTGGCACAAACATGTGGTTGCTTCATTGAGGTAATCTTCCATTTGCCTGCCTTCGTCTTCCTAGCACATACTCTCCAACCACACTGTTGTTCTTCACAAGCAACAGTGTACCTCTTCTCCTTGAATGAATTGATGACCCTAAAAGGTCGGTTGTGTACAATGGAGTACTCTTGCAACCATGATTTCAACTCATCCATGGTAGCAAACAATATGCCCTTCCGTATGATGAGGCAACCGCTAACATCAGACACAGTTGTATCACTTGGCCCACCATCAGCTACTGCCCTATGACCATGGCTAAGATCCTCGAAATCACCAACTAGTGGATCTCTCCAAGGCAAGACCCTAGACAATATCTCTATTTCCCTAAAATTCAGACGACCAACAGGGCGATCGTCATCAGAGTCTTCGGCTATCTCCTCTACGAAGGACTCATCATCTCCAGCTATCTCCATGTCAAAACGGTTCGTAGCCCTAGCATCACCAAAGTCTTCTTCACTACTAAGATCATCTTCGTCGCTAAGCTCATCCTCAATAGAAAAGTCTCCGCTAGCGTCGTCCAAACCTTCTTCTGCATCAACAATTACATAATCATCATCCTCTTCATCACTATCATGATTGCCCTCACCATCGGCAACCGGATTCTCTTTCTCATCTCCACCGTAGCCTAGTTGTGTGATAAGTATTTCTTCTTCAGGCAAAGGACCATAACCTATGTGAGCGGGGGAAGATGGCCATGCTTCGAAGTTATCATTTCCTAAGCCGGACTCCTTACTTACTACTAAATCCAAAGATCGCACTTCTGAGACCAATACAACTGCCTTGTAATCATTCCATTCAGTCTCGCTTGTAATTTTGAGCAACCGCTTGATCCGAGGACCCTTCGATGACCCAACATCTATGACACCTTCAAACTGAACATGCACGTCTCCTTCATTCCAGCCTAACATAACCTTCACTCGCTCCACTAACTGGGTCAAAGATGGTGTTTCAGAAAAAATCAACAACTCCTCACACATGTCCAGAAATTCTAAACTATCATCTCTTGTCCTAACAATACGGCCTCCATGATGCAACCTCACTAATTTATCCATCTACAGCCATCACACAACAAGTAGTGTAACATATGAATATATCATGCGAGTTTCAATCCAATAAGTATAAACTAAAATATATCATTTCATCGTTTTTCAACGCCAACAACATAATCATTTCTAGTCATAACAAATTGAAATATAATGACCAACAAATAAATAAAATACATAGTAACCCTAATGACCAACAAATAACTAACCCTAATGACACCTACAATAAACAAATAACCCTAATGACCAAAATAACTAGAAACCAAACTAACCTAACATGTTCATCACATAAAACAGTTAAACAACAATGCACTCAATCATCCTAAGCCATACATTTTGCAAATGCAAACACAAATATACCAAATCACCAAACATCCATGATTCCACATGATTAGGGACAATGTAAGCACATCTACGCGGATAGAATGGAGGAGGGGAGGGACCATTACCTCGAGGAAGCTTCGGGAGCCGAGATCGTGGCATCGGGGGTCGATTTTGGAGGTTAGGGTTTGCTGGCGGCGCGGGGGAGAAGAGAAAGAGAGAGAGGCCGGCGGTTTCAGAATGGAGGGAGGAAGAAGAAGGGGCCTCGGCGCGGCCTAAAGGGTCCAGACCTCGGCGTTGAGTCGGGTCACGCCGAGGTCTGGAGGCTCGGCGTTAAGTGACCCAACGCCGAGCTTCTGGGCCACCGTGCTTTGTTGGGCCGCCTGGGCCGCGCTCCGGATGGGGCCAGAGCTCGGCGCGCAGTCCAACCGCACCGAGGTTGGGGACTTGGCGTCGGCTGACACGACGCCGACGTCTCGGACCCACGCACCAACGTGTCGACGACGACCCCGGTCGTCCGTGACGTGGCAATACCTCGGCGTCGAGTGACACGACGCCGAGCCTCATATCTCGGCGTCATGTGCTAAGACGTCTAAAAATGGTCTATTTTCAGAAAATGTTTTGGCGTTGGTATTTTTCTAAAAATTGTTTTCAAAAGAGACCAAAATACGAAAATTTCACCTTAACTTTTAGCCTAAAGAAATACGGAGTAACACACATTCCTTGTCCACAGGCAAAGCTCGCGTGATGGTTACACCGAAAACGGACGGAACAGGAAGGGACGACTATGCAGTTGATGCTTCAGGGTGACGCTGCAAGATTCACCATCACTCCATTCACTGGCCAACCTTTTCTCACTGACCCAGAGATTGAAGGGGGAGCTGTTCCCAGACAGTTCCCTATGGAAGAAAAAACATTCCATGATCGAGATCCGAGTGGAGTGGCATGTTGCGCCGCGCGTCACGATGTAGCCCAACTGATTTGGCCAGAGTTTGCTTGCAGTTGCAGTCTTGCAGATCAGCTGAAATCGTGCAGAACGGGAACCTCACCGCACCGTTGGTGTACAGCATGACTAGCAGCCCCGCCGGTAGTGGTTGCTGGATTTCACCGAATTCTCCCATTTTTGTCCGGCCAGTCTTTTTCCCGGAGACCAGTGAAACCCGACAAAATACCTAGTTTCCTACGAGAGGAGCACGCGATCATCGAGATTCGAGTGTGGTATATGATGCGCCTAAACCATCGCTGATGATAGCTGGTGTCTTTGATGATAGGTGGCGCATACGGCCGAAAGTAGAGCGAGAGGTTCCTTCGGAATTCCGATTCGGCGAGTGGATGGTAGGTGAGACAGAGAGCACTAGGCGCAATCTCTCATCGATCTGTCATCTGTGGACTATGGTAGTGCAGCAAATGGAGCAATGAGTGGTGTAGATCGCAGTGACTCTTCAAAAATGGAAAGTAACGTGTCTGTTTTACAGACGGATAGGCTAACCAAGAGAAAAAGGGGGGGGGGGGGGGGGGGGGGGGGGGGGGGGGGGGGAATAGTCACAACAGAAACAATCCTTGATGTGTTGTACTAGATAATAGAGTGTTAATCTCAATGAAGCGAAATGCCGAAATGGTTCGGTGACGCAGACGCGTCACCGCCCAGGTATCATCAACTGGGTGGTTGGTTCAGTGACGCAGCGACGCAACACTTACTAGTCACTAAACTGCTTTGGTTTCGTCACGGGCGAGACACTTGAGATTGGTCTTCTTAGTTTACGAGTGAATGATTGCTCGAGAGCAGGTGGTAACTGTTCGTTGATTGGATAAGCTGACGAGAATCGTGTAGTAGTTGTATTATTATTCTGCTGAAAGCAGCCCAAGGGGCTGCCAGCTAATTTTCTTATCCGGACCGTCGGGCCGGAGACGTCTCCTTTTCGGTGCAGTTGTCTTTGTCTGGCAGAATTTCTATTCATCTACCTATGTACTAATACGATTACGATATTCTTTTCATATCCCACCGTATCTTATAGTACTATCATTGCTCTTGACATTCATATTTCAGATTTTTTTTATTTTTAACACTTTTTTAAACTATTTTTTAATTCTGACACTATTTTTTCTTCTTCAAAAAGTAACATTTTTAGACGCGCCTGTTTGCATGGCACGGTAAATTCACGCTGCCGCGCCATGCATGATGGCGTGGCATAGGGCGGTCAACAGCCACGGCGACCGCTGACGTGGCGGGGCCGATGCTACGTGCATCATTTCATAGCACATAGTAACAGTCAAAAATGAATATCAGCATTCATTCGATTGCATCATTTCATAGCACATAGTAACAGTCAAGCAGGCCAGTCATGAGAGCATACTCCGAGCAAACATGATAATTTTCCGGTAGGACACCTAACTAATTAGGCTTCTTGCAATGTTAATTGTGTACACTTTCTCCGTTCTAAATTATAAATCGCTTTGACTTTTTTGATACATCTATTTTACTATACATCTAGATAAATAATATGTCTAGATACATAACAAAAATAGATGAAAAAAATTAAAGCGACTTATAATTTGTAACGGATGGAGTACTATGTACTTGTTGACTTTTTAAATATTCCTGACCTCTGGACGTTTCTTGTCTCAACATATGGTGCTTCGGGCTTGTGTCTTATGCCCGTAATCATCTAATTGGTTCCATACCAATAATTGACAAGTAGCATGTGCAGAACTTCCCTATCGACTTAAATATTAACACTTCAATTCTTTTGACTATTGTATGCCTTTTGTGCCTATAGTAGTCATAATGTTAGGTTGCATTAATCATGCCTATAGTAGTCGTAATGGCCCCGTTCGGTCATATTCGGCTTGTTTGGTTTTTTTAGTTGGAACAGTATTTTTCTTTCACAACATTTTAGTCAGAACAGTATTTTTCAGCCAATTTCAGCCAGTCGAACGGGGCCAATATACACGTCGGCCCCGCCACATCAGCAACCTAACATTGGCCCCGTTCGGCTAGCTGAAATTGGCTGAAAAATAATGTTATGGCTGAAATGTTGTGAAAGAAAAATATTGTTCCGACTGAAAAAAGAAGCCGAACAAGCTGGATATGGGGTAAGCCGAACGTGGCCATTACGACTACTATAGGCATGATTAATGCAACCTAACATTATGACTACTATAGGCACAAAAGGCATACAATAGTCAAAAGAATTGAAGTGTTAATATTTAAGGGCGCGTTTAGATGCAAATTTTTTTAGGTTTTGGCTACTGTAGCACATTTGTTTGTATTTGATAATTAGTGTCTAATTATGGACTAATTATGTTCGAAAGTTTCGTCTCGCGATTTCTCACCCAACTGTGTAATTAGTTTTTTTTCGTCTACATTTAGTACTCCATGCATGTGCCGCAAAATTCGATGAGATAAATACTGGGCAAAAATTTTTGGAAACTAAACAGGCCCTAGGAAAGTTCTGCACATGCTACTTGTCAATTATTGGTACGGAACCAATATGATTACGGGCATTTACCTATACAAGCCGGAGGTGGTTTCTCGAAGGAACCACCGTCCACGTCGCTCCTAATTTTTCCGTCCGTCCGATCTTTGATTCTCTTTGATTCTACGGCTCGGATTGCATGGACCAGCTTTCGCCGACAGCGGCTTCTCCTGCTTCTCGTGCGCTTAGCCAGCTTCTCCACTGCCTCTTGCTGCCTCCTCCGGCTTCTGCTCCGAATCCAACGAAACGAATAATAGACACAGCTTCGGCTCCGAAAAAAAAACGCACCTCTCCCCATCATCCTCTCTCGATCTCTCCCGACGCGGCGGCGGCGCCCCCCGGGCGGCGAGCGGACCTCCGCGGCGGACCGCCGGCAAGACGGCGGCGCACGGCCGCGACCTGCACCCCACTGCCCTCTTCTCCCTCTTCCCATCGGTCTCTCCCTCTCACTCTCCATCCCGACACGGACAGGGCAACGACGGCTGGGACGGCCGGCCGCGGCGGCTGCGGGCGCCCTCCTCCTCCTCCTTTCCCCCTCGCGGCGGCGGTGCCCTTCTCCAATGTCGACGCGCTCGCCAGTGACACCAGCGGCGACTGGCAGGTTGTTGTCCCTCCGGCGGCTGCGTGGGCGACGAGGTAACCTCCCATCTCCTCCCTCTCTTGGCCTTCTTTTACTGGATGTTTTGGTGGCGGGAGCCCCAAATTGTTGGTGCAGTTACCAATTTTTTGTGAGATTTTTCCTACATTCCTGGTACAAGTGATGCAAATCTGTTTCCAGAAGGCCACCTCCCTTCAATCACTCACAATGTTCCCCAAGTGCCGCATTGGTGAATACCCAGGCCTGTACAAACCATTTTAGTTTATTCATGTATGTTCCTCAGTATTAGATTTTCACTTTTCAGACTAATGTTTTAAACAAGTTAAGAAATTTTGGATAGGTCAATGCTTACTACAGCAGATGACATGGTTTTCGTCCTTTCAAATTTGTGCCTGAATGTTCTCCTGTAGACATGTATGTAGTTTTTTGTGTGAATTTGTTCCAGTTTGAGAGGCGAGTGCTCTTTGTTGAGGTTCCAGATGAGACCTAATTTCTTCGAGCTAATTCTAAAAAAAGGTTTTATTTTGTAAGGCAACCATGCTGCAGCCTCACATTTACCTTCGTCCCATATTGACCAGCATAGATGTTATACTTAAACATTTGCTACGGCAATACATGTTTTAAAATCATTTTACCTATTTGATTTTAGCATCCATCTTTACTTCTGTGAGCGAAGTAATTCACTATAACATTGCTGGAAAATGTTGGGTTGCTTCTTATATGTGCACTCTATACTCATAACAAGCCGATCTTCCTTTTCCCTCTTGTATATACTGAATCCCCACTAATGGATTTACCATAGTCGCAAGCCAGCTCAAAATGTGTGCTTCAATTTTGTAAGAATAATAAACCAAACAGTGACACATTGAGAAGTCAACTCTTCTTGAGTGACGAGCATTTCACCACGCTTGGGCAGATGCTCAGAATGGAGTTCCAGTACAGTTTCGAAGTGCACAAAGTTTCCTCACAAAGTGAACATTCATAATTTTTGAGTCAGGCTAACAAATCTTTTTGCAGGATTGTCATGCTCTTTTTACTAGAAAGGATGATACTTGGGAAGATTGCCTTCTCGGTGATTTTGAGACGACTAAAACAAATAATTACGAGGCAGTGTGCTCTTGTCATATTATTTTTACTCAAATGAACCTCCATTTTAAATGTATCTCTCTTGCTTACTATACCTTGTTTGTGATTTGGTTTCTTGTTTCATATGATGGTCGTAGCCCACTGGCGATCCTCTCGCATGGTCTACCGTGGACGCCAGTACTGATCATGCCAAACCCTCTTCCTCCCTGCACTGTAACAGAACACTCCCTCTATTCTGTGCAAGTGACGGCCAATGATTTCAAGTCGTCCGATTAATCGCGATTAATCGTCCTAATCGGTCCTGGGTGCTCGATTAGGGACCTCGACCCGATTAGCTCGATTAGGGGCCTGGTCGTCCGACTTATCGCCGCCTAATCGCGATTAGTCGTCCGATTAGGGGTGGGACGACTAGTTTTGGCTGTTTTTTTTTGCTGCCGCGTGCGGGCCACTGGGCGAGCGCGCCAGAGCGCGAAAACGCAGCTGCGTGAGCGCGCGCGCGCGGGGTCACGGGCGCGCGGGTCATGGGCGCGCGCGAGCGTGGGAGGGATAAGGGGTTTTGGCTGGTAGCGACAAAAATTTCACGGGAAATTAACAGCCGCCACCGGCCCTGTGCTCACGACTCGCGAGTCACGCCCACCCTCTGCTCCGCCGGTGGCCGGCGCCCCTGCAGCCTGCTCCTGCCGGCGGCCCTCTGCTCCGGCGGTCCCGCCCGCCCTCTGCTACCGTGGTGGCCAGCCGCCCAGCCCTCTGCATCCTGCTCCCGCTGGCAGCCATCTGCGCCAGTCCGCTCGCCCTCTGCTCCGCGGTGGCTGGCCATCTGTGGCTCTGCGCCCGCCCACCCTCTGTTCCTGCAGGTGCCTGGTCGCTCAGCCCTCTGCTCAGGTGTCTGCTCCCGCCGCCTGCCATCTCCTCCCGCCGCCCTCTGCTCCAGCAGGTGGCCGGCCCTCTGCTGATCTATTCCCGCCGTAGCTGGCTCCCTGCCGTTCAGGTCCTTCCCTCATCCCCTGCTCCTCTGCCCTCTCATCTCTACTCCTCTGATTTGGATGCTTCATGTTCTCTCAGGGGTCAGGGGCTCAGAGTTAGAGCTGCATTCCTCTGATTTGAAGGCCTGAAGGTGCCGGCCCTCTGCTCGTTGGTGATGAGTTGCTCTGACGACTGTATGTCCATTTTCCCTCCCCATCTGCTCTCCTGACCTACATGGCTGCATCCTCTCTGGCTCTGCTAGTAATGCTGCTAACTATCAGCCTTGTGCTTGTACAGCTGTGGAGCGACGACGTGCAAACGTGGAAGTGATAATGCCGATGCCTGACCTTGACGGAGGTGTTCTACGTTCATCATCTGGGTCAGGTGCAGCTGCCACGGCTTCCTCAGCTAGTGCAGATGTTGCAACACTAGTTGAGAGGGCTATTGCAAAGCTACCTCCAGAGCTTGCTGCCCAAGCTGTTGACACCAAGAGGAAGGCAAAATCACAAGATCCAGGATGGAAGTATGGGTGGTGGCCACATGCTTCGAAGAAGGATTTTGTGCAGTGCATATTTTGCAAAAAGATTGTCCCCTCTGGAATAAAAAGATTCAAGCAGCACCTTGCCGGGGGGTATGGAGATGCAGTTGAATGTCCTAGTGCTCCAGAAGTAGTTAAGAAGGAGATGGCTGATTACCTGAAAAAGAACTCAAGAACTATTCTAGCTTTGAATCCTACATTAGGTGAAGATGAAGAGCAACAAGATGATGCTACTGCTGCAGAAGAACCAGCAGCTGTACCAGAACCAAGCTCTGGAACAAAAGTCAAGCAAAAGAAGAGGATTGCTCAGGCTGCCATCTCTTCTTTCACTGTCACTGCTGCACCAAAACCAGCCACTCAAAAAATGTCCAGATCAGTGAGCTCAATGCTTTGCAAGTCACCGGAAGAAGTAGTTGAAGAGAGGCACAGATCCAAGCATAGTCAACCTACAATTGAGCATTGCACAAAGAAAAGTAAGGAGGCCAAAGTAGTTGTTGATGATCATGTTGCAGATTTCTTCTATGAGAATCGCATTCCATTGAAAGTCATTAATTCTAGAAGCTGGGAAGTTTTGATTGAGTCAATTGGACAATACGGCCCTGGGTACCGCTCACCATCATATCATGATATAAGGGTACCACTGCTTGAAAAGGCTGTGAACAGGACATCAGAGTTGAGGAAGAAGCATGAGGAGGCTTGGAAGGAATATGGCTGCACCATAATGTCCGATAGGTGGACTGACACAAGCCATCGCCATCTCATCAATTTCCTTGCTAACAGTCCAGCAGGGACTTTCTTTCTAGGGTCTGTTGATGCTTCAAGTGAGATAGCAAATGGACCATTGTTGGCTGATTTGTTGGAGAAGCAAATAGATAAGGTTGGGAAGGAACATGTGGTACAGATTGTCACTGACAATGGAGCCAACTTCAAGGCTGCAGGGAGGCTTTTAATGGAGAGGATCCCACATCTATTTTGGACACCATGTGCTGCCCATTGCTTGGATTTGTTATTAGAGGACATTGGGAAGATCAAGGAATTCAACACTTGCATCAACATGGCAAAGAAGGTGTGTAGGTTCATGTACAAGCATGGGAGGATTCTAGATCTCATGCGAGATAAGATTGGAGGAGATCTTGTGAGGCTAGCTATAACTCGCTTTGCCACTTCATTTCTCACATTGGCAAGCATGCATAAGAACAAGACTGGATTGAGGAATTTAGTGGTTAGTGAGGAATGGCAAGCTACCAATTTCTCTAGCACTACAGAAGGCCGGCAAGTTGAGAACATTATCCTTTCAATGCCATTTTGGAATAAAGTGGAATTATGCATAAGAGCTACACAGCCACTTCTTGTTGCTCTTAGGATTGCAGATGGAGATGAGACACCTGCGGCTCCTGAGATTATGGCAGCCATGGATCATGCAAAGGCTGCAATCAAGGATTCTTTGAAAGACAAACCAAATTTACTCAAAGAGGTACTATAATATTTTGACAAGAGATGGGAAAACCAAATGGAGCAGCAGTTGTATGGAGCAGCCCTATACTTGAATCCAAGCAAGTACTTTGCCATAAGGGAAAAAGATAGGAGACAAGCCACAAAGCTGAGAATTATGTTTAATCAAGTTATGTGGAAGATGGTGAGTGATGATGAGGACCAAAACAAGATAAGCAAGCAAGTAGATGACTATGAGAGGTCTGAAGGCCAATCCTTCTCAAAGCCAGAAGCAATAAGAGACAGAGATAGAAAAAATCCTAATAAGTTCTCCAATCTGAAATTTTGTATAATTATTTCCTTACCTTTTCTGAAAGATATCAGCAATGAACTAATAATGGATTTCTATACTTTGGAATGGAATTTGCAGTTCTTTGGTGGGGTGCATATGGTGGCCTGACATATGAACTTCAATGTTTAGCAAAAAGGATTGTTAGCCTTTGTTGTTCTGCATCTGGATGCGAGCGTAATTGGAGTGAATTTTCTACTGTAAGTGCTATGCTACAGCTATTGTTGTGCTAAGTAATTGAGTATGGTATCTAATTCTGTAATCTTTTGTGTAGATCCATACAAAAAAGAGAAACCGGTTAGAGCACAAAAGGTTAAATAAGTTGGTATATGTCAGCTACAACCGCAAGATGGAAAACAGATTTAAAAACATTAGAGAGCTGGGTTCCAAAGGAAAGCGATCAAATCCACTCTTGCTTGATGAATTTCATTGGGAAAATGAATGGGTCAATGACAATTATGAACCAGTTCATGAAGGTGCTGCCAATGCTATTACTTGGGCTAATGTGGATGATGCTATTGGTGCAACTCAGGGTCTAGAGGGCCGTAACTTGCCTAGGGCTGCTGCTGCTCGTACTGCTATTCCTGCCCCTGTGAGGTGTACTTATGCTAGGAAGCATCCAAGGAACACAGTGGCTCAAGATCTTGATGAAATATATGATGAAGAACAAGATCAGCAAGTAGAATCTGATTCAGCAACACCTATGGATGAGGATGAAGAATCTGCACCACCACCAACAGCAACTGCAGATGGACATGGAGGCTTCCATTTCAATGATGATTTGCTTTATTAGATGGCTACTAGTTGCCTACTTTTGTTGGACTATTGTGTGTTGATGTTTGCGACTTTGTGTTGAACACTTTTGCTTATCTGTACTAAACTAATTTGCTTATTTGTACTAAACTAATTTGGTTATGTAATATGCTGCCCGTGTGGCTGCCATGGTCTGCTAAATGCTAGATATTTGCTACTACAGCAGTGCTGCTATTGATATGTGTCAATAACTCAAGATCAAGACTACATTAGTGTTGCTAATTATGGTGTTCTTTGGTATTGCAGGCTTCCAGCAACAAGTCAGCAAAGGAATGGAGTTTGGGACAGTTGGATAGTGAAGAAAAGGCAAGAAAACAACTCCCACAAGTAAGTCACTTGCTAAACACTAATGTAGTCTTGATGCTTGCTATATTGTGTATACTATATAGTACATATAGGTATATATATAATATGTATATGTCCTGATGCATAGGACGATTATATGGACGACCAGGGTCGACTAGGCTCGACTAATCGGCCTGGTCGACGACTAATCACGATTAGTCGCCTGGTCGGTCCTATAGCGACTAGGTTCGACTAGACGACCTGAAAACATTGGTGACGGCTGATGGAGTTGGCCCAGGATTGCCTCCATGTGCATCATCCATTGTTGCTTGCAGAGCCGCATCAGTATATGATGTTCTTCCAAATTGTTAATGCTTCTGTTTTTGTACCATAGCTGTTGCTTGTGTTCTTGTATTATTTACTTACACATTGCTTAATTAGAGATGAAAATTTACTATGTCACAATAAGATTCCTATGTGCAGGTTACTGAAATAGCTCATTGTAGACAAAACCAAGATGGCCCGCAGCCTTTCTTAACACAGATACTAGATGTTTACAATATTTTCTTAATGCCTATGCTATCCAATTTCCAGTTAAATTGATAACTACTAGCTATTCCATAGATTTTTTTATTTAGATTATACTGACAGTTAATTAGAATATTATATTCTGTAAAGCCAAAAAAACAATGTGCATAAAATTTAGATATATTTGGCCCACAGTTTTCCCATTTCTATTCCATAGTTTTTTGATCTAGATTATACTTTACTTACACATTGCTTAATTAGAGATGAAAATTTACTATGTCACAGTAAGATTCCTATGTGCAGGTTACTGAAATAGCTCATTGTAGACAAAATCAAGATGGCCATTTTGGGCCACAGTCTTTCCATTTCTACTGCTGCAGGTTGTTGCTGTCTTCTTTCTACTGTTTTTTTTATACCTGGTGCTTTTTGTGCTGCTGCTCTCCTAGGCTGGGAAAATACTATTGTTCAAATTTGCAGTCCCTCTCATTGAGCACTACTTGCCATCTGAAGCTTGGTTGTTTTCCACATTTGAATTATCAATTATTTGGCTTCCAATGTGCCTGTTCTGTTGGTTTTCTCATGCAGACTTTAGGAAAACATATTGGCAACATCTAACTAGCAAAGGCAAAGGGTTTTTAATATAGCAGTTATTTTGAGAAAACTGGCTCAGTGATTGGTTTCTGAAACTTTAACATTACTGACTGAACCTGGTTCTGTATCTTTTCCAGCTAACAAAACAATGTATATGGGACAGGTTCATAAACCATTTTGAATATGCACCAATACTGGACCTCCTCTAAAGAAAAAAAGACTGTGTGGGTGCATCGGCAATTCACATATTATTTAACCATCTACAAAGGAACCTTTTTTATAGCACCAGAAGCCTCATGAAGCTATTCTGATAGTTTTAGACCTCCAGTAGTATTTCCTTTGCATGATCACATCAATTGTTCATATCATAGTTTGAACATTGGAGGACCAATGGTCATGGGTTCACTTTTTAGTACTGTTGTGTATGCAGTAATGGATAAGTACCTCGGGAACCTTCGTTAGCGAAGTTGACTGAAAGGGCCACCAAGTTTGACAAACTCAGATAGGTTTCAATCATCAATGATGGACTTGGTGCTAATAGAAATTGAAGCACATCTTCGTGCGCACCTCTGTTTGTGGTAATTACTATTTTTGCTTCTCATGAAACTATTGGTTTAATTTGATAGTTGATACGTAGTTCAACTAATGATAGTGGAGTCAACTGTTTGTTGTTTTGTTTAGATAATAGGCATAACACTGTGCAGCTTCGACCACTATGACAGCAGAGAAAATTCATTACAAAGTCTGAAAAGTGTTGTATGACACAGGGAAAAAAAATCAGAAAACTACCTTACATGATAAAAATCAAAAGAATGAAAATATCTATCTTCCCTGATTCTACAGTCTATTTTACAGCCTAATATAGTTTCTAGGATTATGTAATGCCAGTGTCTCCATAACTACATTTTTTAGCTGCTTAAAATTACCAAACCTTGATATGATTATTTCTCCAATGCTAACATAAGAATAGTTCCTGTTTTGTGCAGAAACTCAAAAGAAGCTATGTGAAAGTTAGAAGGATCCAGCTGTTGTCGCAAAATTTCCATCTCAGAGGTACTTCCTTTCATGGTCATAACTTAAAAATGTAGATGAGTTCTTTAGTTTCCTATTGTACATGTACGAATACTTAATAATGCTGTTTCTTTGTTCTCTGAGAACAGAGAATCAGGCAGGTTCAGAATTCGCATCCACACCGATGGACCAAAGTAGCTCTCATTTGTATCCATTGATTTTTATTTTTTGATTATTACAGTACACATAGGTGGTACATGTTAGATTAACATTTTTTGTTGACTCCTTCTAAATAAAGTTTTACAATATAGAATTCCAGCCTACTTTCAGAGTACAGGTTAGACCTCAATAGCATTGAATGAATTATATTAGGAAGAAAAAAATTACAACAATATAGTTTCCAGTTGTCTCAATCACTGCCCCTGTGCATTTCAGCATCTATATTGTTAATGGCTCCACGATCATCCTAAATCCTTAGGTTGCACCCTAACCAAAAGAAAAATGGTCGCATATTGGTCAATGAATTCAGCCACTCACTATTTGTGCTTCTCATGAATTTTCGCTTTATTGTCAGAGATCGATTCCTATCTTAAGTAGGATACCTTTTCCACAAATAGAGGCACTAAACCTACGAGTACTATGTTGATGATTAATTCCTATCTTCAATCTGTATTAAGAGCTAATCCCTCTAGATTAATACAGCTCCGTTTATCCATTACCTGCCTGATCACTGTGGCTCTTAATCAACAGGTGTTGTTTAGCAAATATTTAAGCTAACAGATCATTTTTATACCCAGTGCCTGCTAATCAACCCACTCATCCAGATATAAGCTACAGCAAAATTGCACTACTCGGCCTCTGACACCTATAGAGTCACAAGGATCATGGATCCAGGTGAGACAGCTACATTAAAGTCTATAGGGCATCATGCTGCTTCTTAGCAAATATGAGTTCGTTAAATTTTACCTATGTTTTCCCGCTTTTTTTTTTGTTTTGTTACCCTTCTTTTAAACTTTGCCTATTAATTTTGCCTCTCACTCACAGTCCACTCAATTAACGACACAGCCACCAGCCCATCCACAACAGCAGCAGGTGAGATCCGACAAAACTCTATACTCCTACTCCCTCCCACTGCTTGCCAATCCATTGAATGGCAGCTCAATTTTTGGACCATTCATCCTTTCGGTCTCAGGAATCACGAAAACTAAAACAAAGTGACATATCCATGCAGACAATTAGTAATGCTTAGTGTTGACATGTGACAGTGCCATTTAAACCAACGAAAGTAGCTAGCGGTAGGCCAGTGCTGATTCACAGCTTTATAAACTGTTGTTAATATAGTCAGGATTCCTTTTACACAAAAAAGGGTACTAAATGTAAGAATAGTACACTGGTGAATGATTCCGTTCTTAATTCTATGGTCACAACTAGGTCCTGTATATTGACATGATTTTTTTTATACATCACCTTACCTGTGGCTGAAATTAATCCTTAACTTCAATTGAAAAATATACAGGCCACAACCGACAGGATGCCTAATTACCAGTACCCAAACCTGACAATAATCAACGAGACAGACCTCCACAGCAAGAACTCAAATGTCTTTGACAATGCAGTGATAGCAAGTCTTCCACTGTCAGCCACCGATGCAATCGGCCATCAAAGTATCAGAGATGCAATCCAGCAGCAATTCCAACTGGACATGCAGGTAGAACACGTATCAAAGTTATGCTTCCTGCATTGTACTTGAATCTATCAAGACTATCATGCTTGCCACCATTACATGCTATTGTCACCACCATGAGGCAATCTGGGATCGTTTACTCTCGCACGCAAGGCCAATATAGATTAAGCTATTGTCATTACTGCATGTCATGGTAGAAACCCTGCTTGAAGATTTTTCCTACATGCTTAGACTATTAGCTCGTTTTGTTGTTCCTCCGAATTAAATAAATCTGCAATAAAAACACTTGTTTACATGATGCTGCTGTGAATGAAAAATTGGATCATCAGGCAATCAGCTTCCATCTTCTTGAGAAGCAGTCTATTCCGATTGGACCGTTTCAATGCTTCACTATGGTCCCAACAATGACTATGCACAGGCGTGTTGGTTTAAACTATGAATCTAGATAAAAAGTTCCTCTCCATCTATTGTAGTGTTCATAGACATGACCTAATGATAAATGTTGTACATGTTTAACATAAAAAACATTCATATTTGTGATTCCTTCAAACTAACAGGTCCTCTTCTTATTTCTATTTTACAGCTTACCATGCTGCCCACAGTTAGGCGACAACACTTTATGTATGCCTAAACTTTTAACGAATCCAAATTACTGCACATTAATATGATTATTACCCTACATCTGATAATTTTTTTTGTTCCTATCCTGTACGGCTACATGTGAATCTTGAAAAAGGTTTTCGTTGGCCTGCATCAGTGGTGTTCGCCTGCTGCTTGAAGTTGTCGATTTCCTTGCAACTGCACATTACTTCATAGACCTACTTATAGCTGTGTTTGCTTTGTATTGCACTAAACCTCTTGTTGGTTTTACTTTTTAGCCTGCACATGTACAACGTGAACGCCAATGCAGCCGGCTAACTTGGTAATCTCTCATGTTCCTTCTGTTTAGTCCGCTGTCCAAATTATGCATGTCCAGTTAGTAGAAACTAATTTCTTTGGCCTTGCCGTGTAGTAATGAAGTAGTAATTTCCTACCGATTCAGTCATCACCTAGGATTCTGAAATGATCTGTTGTTTTGGTGAGAGCCTTTTTTTTACATTTTACTTTACATTTCAATTCATGCATCTATGGCATTTATTTCTGCTCAAGTTAACCTCTTCAGCCATGTCAGGTTACTGTCTGTTTTTAGACCGCTTTTACTTGCCTTCTCAATGCACATATCATGCCTCCAGGACCTAGTAAATTTATGAAGTGTCAAACTGAATCTCCTTATGCCTCACAAACCACAGAGAGCTAACAAAAGCAAATCTGCATACAGATTCATCCACCTGGGAAGCTTCTGTCTCCACGGATAGTAACCTCTGAGACCGAGAAGCGAGATGCTAACAGGGTCATCACCGAGTGCTTGACCTACAATGTTTAATTACCTGAACCTGTCACCGTGTGTATAAACTATGTGTCATCATATCAGCACTGCCGTTGCTACCTAGCATGAACCCTAATGTATAAAGCTTACAAGTGTCGTCAACTGTTATGTTAGCTCTACAGACCTGACCTGTGCATCTAAGAGACAATTACCGCGCTTATCACATCTATGTAAAATATATGTACATACCATCCTCATGCTACGACCATGAGGAGTTGTCATGTCAGTTGCTAAAGATTAGTTAATTGTTCAATCATGCGTTGTATCTTTGGTTGGATAACCGACGCGCGCAATGGCGCGCGCAACATACTAGTAAGACACAAGCCCGAAGCACCATAGGTTGAGACAAGAAACGTCCAGAGGTCAGGAATACTTAAAAAGTCAACAAGTACACAGTACTTCGTCCGTTCCAAATTATAAGTCACTTTCACTTTTTTTTCATCTATTTTGCTATATATCTAGACATATTGCCCCATTCGGCTTACCCCATATCTGGCTTGTTCGGCTTCTTTTTTCAACCGGAACAGTGTTTTTCTCTCACAACAATTCAGAACAGTGTTTTCAGTCAGTTTCAGCCAAAATTCAGCAAGCCAAACGGGATCTAGATATATAATAAAATGGATGTACAAAAAAAAAGTCAAAGCGACTTATAATTTAAAACGGATGGAGTAGTACACAGTTAACATTGCATGAAGCATTGCATGAAGCCTAATTAGTTAGGTGTCCTACCGGGAAATTAACATGTTTGCTCGGAGTATGCTCTCATGACTGGCCTGCTTGACTGTAACTATGGGCTATGAAATGATGCAACCGAATGAATGCTGATATTCATTTTTGACAGTACAAGTCAATGTGGAGAAGTAAAGGATTTAAAATGAATAAAATGGTCACTTGGTGACAAGTCAGGGCATGTTTGGATATAGTGGAAATTGCTAGCTAGCTAAAAAATACCCAAAAATAGCTCTAGTGCATAAAAATGATAGCTAATGGCTCTGTTCGTTTCGCTGAAAAAAATAAACCAAAACACTATTTCGCTGATTTGTTGTGAGACAAAACACTATTTTGGTTGAAAAAACAAGCTGAAAAAGACGGATTATAAGAGAAGTGAACAGGGCCAATAGGCAGTGGCGGACCCAGGATTTTAGAGTAGGGTATGCCCATGGCAAGAAAATATTTGGATGAACAACATAAAAAGTTCACCTCTGGATTTGACAGAACATAGCAAAGGCAAAAGGGATTTGAATTTTGATTATCTCTAGACGAAGAAATCAAATCGAGGTCGGACAGTCGCACTTCGGAGCAGAGAACTGGAGCAGTCGGGCTCGCCGGCTCCTGCGGCTCGGGTCGCGCCGAGCGAGCAGCTCTGGCTCCGCAGCTACCGGGGGGGAGGGGGGCGACGGCGCCGCGGCGCGATTCCGCGTCCGTCGAACGGTCCAAGCTGCTGGCTGCCCTACCCCTACGGCAGCCTGATGGGTTTGGAGAGTAGGGAATTAGGGATTTGGGAGTGGAAAGGCCAGATGGGTCATTGGACCGTCCAGCTAGGTGTGGCATGTTAGCTGCTTTCAGTTAGACGCGAATTACAGCGAGAAAATAGTGAAGAATCGTAATTTTGAGACCTTAACTATATTGTACATGTATATACCTCCAAGAACTACTAAAAATTTTCTTAAAAATATTGAGTATGCCCAAAAATACCCGGGCACAACTGTAAGTCCGCCCATACCAATAGGTGGGCTAATTTTTTAGCCAAGTCTTCAACTAGCTAGCCAACCATAGTTAATTTGAGCTAACTTTTAACCTCAACTAGTAATTAGCTATGTGTATAAAAAAAAGGCCTGAATAAGATTGGCTATACTAGCTGGTCCAGGTGAAGCAAGTTTATTTCGATGCATAATCACCAAAACAAATATGATGCCGAATATTCTTAAGCAATTCTAACCAAAGCTTAGGCTACTAAAATCCGGCCAAAACAGAGGCCCCACTCAGAACAAGACAGCGACAGCACGGGTGGGTGGGTAGAACTATGCAAGTGGTACGGTTACAGCTAATAAAAGCCAACCTAGAACACGGGCTAATAAAAGCGACAGCACGGGTGGGTAGAACAGGGGTGTTTGATTTTTAGTGGCTCATAAAATTTATATCACATCAAATATTTAAATATTAATAAAGAACATTAAATATAGATTAATTATAAAACCAATTATATAGATAGAGGTTAATTTATGAGATGATTTTTTAGCCTAATTAATCTATTATTAGCACATGTTTACTATAGTATTACGTTGTCAAATCATGGACTAATTAGGTTTAAAAGATTCGTCTCGTAAATTAGTTGCAAATTATGTAATTAGTTTTATAATTAGTTTATATTTAATACTCTATATATGTGTCTAATCATTCAATATGATAGGAATTTTAGGAGACCCCATACCAAACAGGACCAAATCAACCGACAAAAAAAGGCCCAGCTATCCAATCATGCACTAAACAAATAGGTATAGAGTACTACAGGTGAGCCAAAATTAGGGCACGCTGCAGTGTCTTCTAAAATTTCTGTCATATTGAATGTTTAGACACATGTATGGAGTATTAAATATATACTAATTACGAAACTAATTGCACAACTTGCGACTAATTTGTGAGATGAATCTTTAAGCCTAATTAGTCCATGATTTGACAACGCGGTGCTACAGTAAACATGTGCTAATGACAGATTAATTAGGCTTAAAAAAATCGTCTCGCAAATTAGTCTCCATCTATGTAATTGGTTTTGTAATTACTTTATATTTAATGCTCCTTATTAGTATCTAAACATTCGATGTGACATGAATTTTAGGAGCGACTAAAGAACCCAACACCCTCTTAGCTGTCGTGCTGTTTCTAAAGACTTCGCCGTATGACTTCCAGAAAGCTATAAACAGGGGTGTCCTCAGTTTCTGTCCTTATTAGTCTAATCGAAACAACACTGAATTTTTATTTATTTTTTAACACTTTTTTAAACCATTTTCTTTAATTCTAACACTGTTTTTTTTTTCTAAAGTAACACTCTTGGACGCGCCTGTTTGCATGGCGCGGTAAATTCATGCTGCCGCGCCATGCATGGCGGCGCGGCATGGGGCGTCAACGACCGTGGCGACCGCTGACGTGGCGGGGCCGACGCGCCGAGCATCATGGCATGGCGAGGCTTTACTTACCCGTTGCGGCGCTGGCGCCCTCCCTCTGTCTTCTGCCCGACTCGAGGTGGGCCGCTCGCGGAGCCCGCGCCATTGCCTCCCGGCTCCCCCACGGTCGGCCGTCGACTTTCCCTCCCTTGCCGGCCCCCTCGCTACCTTCCCCGAAGCTCCTCCTCGGCCTTGTTAAGGTAATGAAGCTCCTCCTCGGCCTCCACGGTGGATCAAAGGATTTGAATGAGTAGTTAGGGTATGGAGAAAAATATGAGTTCGTTAGAATGTTGGATTGAAGGATTAGGATTAGGATTGCCAATGTTAAGGTTAATTGGTTAGTTAGAATTATGATTACCATGTATTCTAAGGTCAATTTTTATATAAATTTTGTTTGTTTGAGTTTGCATCTCAACTTTTATATGTGAATAAATATATGGACACACTGTTGATGTACCAAATTTTATTTTTTAGTGACCAAAGTATAGTTTTTATATAGTTTGCATGTTTACATCTAAGATAGAGTTTGCACCAAAGTATATGTTATATTTTATTTGTTGTAATGCAAATGGTTCTCATTGATATTAATTTGTGATGTTTTGATTTTTGTTTGTTAAATTACAACCGTTTTGTTAGATGCAAGACATGTATCAGGAGGAGTTTTGGTGAAAATGGGGTCATCCCAGAGAATTATACCCCGACGCGTCTAGCAAAGATGCCCCCGTCCCTCCTGACCTCCCTGTCTCTAACTGTGACTGTGGTGTCCCGGTCGACGTGTTTCAATCGAGATATCTAGACACAGCGGCGCGTTGCTTCTACACATGCAGTCGTTTTAATGTAATTAATTATTTCTACTATCTTTTTTCTTCATTTGTGTAAGTAGACTACTAATATTTTGTTGGAATCCTATTGTGTAGGCCCATGAGAGGTGCTTTTTCTTTCAGTGGATCGACGGTGCAGACAAGTTTGACTCTAGGTACCTCCTTTTCGACGATTGGTGTAGAGGGAGGCATCCACGTGAGCACTTCGAGCGGTGGGTTCCACCCCCTAACCCCTCGCCAATGACGGCTAAGGAGGAGCACCTAGCCGTAGTTAGACGACTCGAGGAACCTTCTCTGTGCGAATGCGGAGATCGAGTTGTGATAAACCCTAAGAATACGTTGGAGTTTGTGTGTCCAAACAAGCACGAAGTAAGTGGAAAGTGTATCTATTTAAATGTTTATCTCTATATGTGTGTGTACTAATGTATTCTCTTGTAGTGTTATGGATCTGCGAAGTGTCATTTCAATGAGTGGCTCTACGGTCCTAAGAATCAATGGCCGGAGCCACCAAAGGCAAAAGAAAAAAAGAAAGAAAGGTTAATTTATAAAGCACCTCTAGTCATATGTGAATGTGGTGTTAAATCTAACTACGGTCTAGTCCCTTCGGATCTTGGAATTAGCCATTATTGAGGCCATATGGTTGACTAGATGAGGTTGGTTATTTTTGTGGTAAACATGAAATTGTATTTTGTTTCTTTTGCTAAGACATATATGATATAATTTTTCATTTGAATAAAGCACTAGGAAATGCAGGTGGGAATGTTATGATGGTTAAGGTAAATTCTTGGATGAACTAAAGGAGAGGCAAGTAATTGCACAGAAGAGGGGATATGGACATGACTACGTCAACCTATTCATTAAACATCACAAAAAGAAGATGCGTGGGTTTGCTAGACAGCGCGATATTCATAACCCAATCGATGTTAGCCTTGACAAATGGCGGTTGGAGAGACGGAGGGCGTTAGAGGAGGCGAGGGTAAGGAAGGAGGCAAGAGAGGAGACAAGAGTACATATGCAGGTCTTGAATGACCATGTTGTTGCATTGTGTGCCAGTAAGTGCTTGAAAGCCTTTTTATTTTCATTGCCTGATTTTAAATGTAATATGATCGCATGGCTAACTGGTTGCATTTTATACATGAAGGGATTGGATACAGCGAGGACCATGCTACAGAGGTGGCCTGTCCAAGGTATGAGGAAAAGAAGTTACATGAGCACAGAACATGAGCTGGTCGCACCGTCCAATCTCCGATTGTGTTGGCCGATGATGGGGACAAGGATGAGGACGACGCTGCTAGGTTGAGTGATCTCATCGCTCTAGCGGAGGCGGGCTTGCAAGCGGAGGAGGCTGAGGAAGACACTGACAGACTTAGAGAGCTTATTGCTCAAGCAGATGCGGGCTTGCAGGCAGAGGAGGACACATTCTTCTCTCAGGCCGTAGAGGTCATAGATGAAGCGGAGGCCGCTTACTACAGGCGACAGATAGATCAGGGCAATGCAGGTGAGGCTAGCCACGTGAGCCAGATGGAGGAGGACACATTCTTGACTCAGGCCACAGAGGCTGCAGGTGAAGCGGAGGCAGCTTACTACTGGTGACAGGCAGATCAGGGCAATGCAGGTGAGCCTAGCCATAACAACAAGGTAGTGGTAGAGGACTGGTACTCGGACGATAAGTTGCTTACTAAGTATGTTTCAGACTAAGGATTGGTAGAGGTGTGGTAGAGAATTGGTACAGGTGTGCTAGTTCAATGCTTTAGATTTGGTATTTGTATTATAGTAGAACTTTCTCGGTGCCGCATTGTGTTTCATTTGAACTATTTATGTATTGTACCCATGTAACAAACAATGTTTAATTTTTGTAACGGACATTGTGTTATCTCATAAAACTTTTGCCACAAAAAATGGTATTACAATGCTGCAATTTGCATGTATTTGTTACGTTCTCGGTATATAATACTTTTGCTTTTGTCATTGTAACACATTCGGGTATTACTTTTGGGTCTTAGTTTGGTGCCCATCTTGTCCAAACATTATCTAGAAGACTGTACCAATCACTAATGACCTTGTGTCATGTCTATGCTCTGCTTTTTTTAAAAGATAAATAAAAAGTTGTTCTCGCCATTGCGATCTTTCAAAACCCCCTAAATTATATGCATCAAAATCTTGCTGCTGTTGATGTGCTCAGAATGGAGTCTGGCTAGCGCCCAGCATGGGTTTGCCACGCCACCGTCCACGGCACGGCTAGGCTGACATGCCAGCCACCATGGCACGGAAAGGCTAACGCACCCCTAGACATGGTGCGGCGGTCAAAGTGGCAGCAAATGGAACAAGGCACTTCTGTTATGTTCTCACATGAGCCAAGTTATTTCATCATGTCGGCTTAACGAATAGGTCAGCAGGAAGGTTAAGTGCATGAGACAATCAATACACAAGTTTAGTAATACTAACTTGTAAACGTCCCAAGTTCATCGCAAGTTCAACAATATCTCTGTTCGACATAAGTTCAGCAAGTCATAACTACGACACAAGTTCATCAATACATAAGTTTGACACTACTCGACATACTACATGTTCCATCAGTATATGGGTGTCTGAGTACAAGTGCATCATGTCATCCTAAAGAACTCCTATGACCCAGGAGTATATAGGTACCGCGGACGTCACTGCCTCTTCGGACGTGAAGGCAACATGTTAGGGGTGAACCCAACATTGGTACGGTCTCACTGGCGGTACACCCAGCAGTACTGCTAAGTGTAACTAGGACCCTACAATTACAATATAGGCATTGTTACTTACAATGTTTAAGTAATTGTGACGTATATGGCGAAGAGTTGTTTCAAGTATCTGTTCGTCGAACTGTGTAGGAAATGGTGCATCACCAAGTTGAGACATCCCAATCTCATGTAGTCCTCCTCCTCGTCCTTGTCCTCATAAAAGTTATGTACTACACCCTCCATTTAAATAGCAAAATAATTTGTAGAATATGTAGATCAACGATAGACTTAGACCATAACATATATTTATGATATAAGAGACCAACCAAAGACTTGCATGTGCTGGTGTCAAAATGGTAAATGTTTAGAACGTAGAAATTCTTACTTTGCTCTCTTAGCATCCTCGTCCTTGGGTGGTCTTCTGCCATAGAACTGCTCCACAAATCCATCCAGTGATCGTTATCAAGGATCCTAGTCACTGGAAGACCCTCCAACTGTAGACACAGAATCATCTTCATGTCCTGCATCGTGACAGTCATCTCGCCACAAGGAAGGTAGAAGGTGTGGGTCTCTGGCCTCCACCTATGGGTTTTTAATTCAATACAAGAAGTTTTTTAATTCAAACAATGAGACAAATCAATGCTTTGTACTTCACCAAACGTGTATCAAATCATACCTATTGACAGTAGTAGTGAGAAGTGCAGGGTCAAGGATCGGTAGCCCAGTGTTGAAGACCCGGACGATCTCAAGGAAGCTGGCATGCTATATGTACAGCTGATATCGCTCGTCCTAGTGGTGCGGCTGGTGCGTGCGTAGTCTAAGAGGGAGCAAGTTCTCCTGAAGCTCCGACGGGTGCTTGGCTCGGTGGTCCTTATCGTAGTGCACCTCAAGAATAGGGTACTACGAATGATGATCCCCCATCCTAGTTCAAATTTCAAATGGATGTGTTAGAACAAACATTAAGAGTACTATAATATGATGGAACATTAGTGCATAAAAACAAAGTAAATGTAAAAGAAATAAACTATTATGCAAAATGAGAGAATAAACATATATCATAATTGGTACTAACATAGTAGTTTTAAATAGCATAGCAAACAATTAACATTAATATAGTAAAATGTATGCTATATGCACCTGCTGCCCTTGTCTTCTATGCCTGCTAGCCTTGTGACTAGGTTCTTTGCAAATGGAGCAAAGATTCCTACCACGGGTCTCGTTGAAGTCTCCCCCTCCATACATGTCTTCATCATACCCTCTCATAGCGTCCATGTCCCCCTTGAGTTGCTTCTTCTTCTTCCTACCATTGCTTACCTTCATCAGATCTGGATGCAGCACGTAGTCATAACCATGATAAGGTAATGCTTTGTACTTCACCAAACGTGTATCAAATCATACCTATTGACAACAGTAGTGAGAAGTGTAGGGCCGAGGATCAGTAGGCTAGTGTTGAAGACCCAGATGATCTCAAGGAAGCCGGCACACTGTATGTACGGCCGGTATCGCTCGTCCTAGCGATGCGGCTGGTGCGTGCGTAGTCTAAGAGGTAGCAAGTCCTCCTGAAGCTCCGACCGGTGCTTGGCTCGGTGGTCCTTGTCGTAGTGCACCTCAAGAATGGGATACTATAGATGATGACCCCCCATCCTGGTTCAAATTTCAAATGGATGTGTTAGAACAAACATTAAGAGTACTATAATATGATGGAAAATTAGTACATAAAAACAACGTAAATGTAAAAGGAATAAACTATTCTGCAAAATGAGAGAATAAACATATATCATAATTGGTACTAACATAGTAGTTTTAAATAGCATAGCAAATAATTAACATTAATATAATAAAATGTATGCTATATGCACCTGCTGCCCTTGTCTTCTATGCCTACTAGCCTTGTGACTAGGTTCTTTACAAATAGAGCAAAGATTTCTGCCATGGGTCTCATTGAAGTCTCCCCCTCCGTACATGTCTTCGCCGTACCCTCTCAAAGCGTCCATGTCCCCCTTGAGTCGCTTCTTCTTCCTCCTACCCTTCCTTACCTTGATCAGATCTGGATGCGGCATGTAGTCATAACCATGATAAGGGGGCCACTATGTCGGGTCAAGGTATGGCTCGAAGCTCCTCTCGCAAATACTAACGGTGTTCGAACGAGATACAAGGGTGACATATATGGCAGATCCTCAAAGTTATACCCGTGAACCCTGCAGGCCGTGATCATATGAGAGCAAGGGGCATGCATGATCTAAGGGACGTTGCAACTTCACTCTACTTTGTCAAGATCAACTCGGTAGTTTCATCCACTATAATGTTCACCGCCCAAGCTTATGCCACCCTTGCCCCGTACACTAAAGATATGGCGGAGGGGTCCATACGGCTTGGTGGTGTGCTGCTTGGCCAATTCCTCAGCCTCCTTCAAATGTTCTGCTCTAGCCTTTTCAAATCACCCCTGCTCAGCTATTTTTCTCTGTGTAAGTTCCCACCTCTTGATAAAATATTCGTTGCACTTATAAAAGGAGAACTTAATAATTCCAGACATAGGCAACGATCAAACTCTGGTGAATACACAGTTGAAATACTCCAAGGAGTTAGTGGTCATGATGCCATACCTAAAACCCCCCTCGTTATATGCTAACACCCACTTAGCCTTCTATTCCATCTGCGTCTCTAACTAGGCCTTGCCCGCTTCATTTAGGATCTTGTCTAGTTCTCTCTTTGTCTCCTTGAACTGGTGCTCTGTACGTACACAACATAGAGCCTTTATCTTGTCACACACCTCATTTTTCCTCTAACGCCGCCAAAAATTAGCGACAAAGTGTCTCATGCACCATCTATGCACTAGAGGCGGGAACCCATCTAAATGCTCAGCTACAGCATTAAGAAGACCTAGGTGACAGTCTGAGATCAAACATATAGTGCGAGATGGGCCAAGCACTTATACACATAGAAGCCGCATGAACCATGACCATGATTCATTGTTCTCTCCCTCTACCAAAGCAAAAGCCATGGGTACTATCTGGTCCTCGGGATCAACTGCAGCAACGATCATCAAGGTGCCCCTGAACTTTCTTGTCAGGAAAGTGTAATCAACAAGTACGACTGCCCGACAAAACTAGAATGCATGTTCCATTTGCACGAACGACCAGAACACATGATGCAGGACATGCCTTAATGGGTCCCGAAAATACATCCCTCCAGAGTCCACAAACTATTTCAAGCCAGGCTTGTAGTAATGCATTGCACATAAGATGCGGGGCACCTTGTTATACGCTTCCTGCCAACTACCCCAATGAATAAAAGCTCTAGTTTGGTTTTGGTGAATTGATGAAATCCTAAGTGCTAACCTAGTTCATCTAAGTGATCATGAGATAGGTAGCACTATTCCAAGTGATGAAGCAACAGTGAAGATCATGATGATGGCGATGCCATGGTGATGATCAAGTGCTAGGACTTGGAAAAGAAGAAAGAGAAAAACAAAAAGCAGGCAAAGGTGAAATTGATAGGAGCTTTTTGGTTTAGTGATCAAGACACTTAGCGAGTGTGGTCACATTTAGGATCGATAGCCATACTATTAAGAGGGATGAAACTCGGATCAAAATGCAGTTATCAAAGTGCCACTAGATGCTCTAACTCATTATATATGCATTTAGGATCTAGTGGAGTGCTAACACCCTTGAAAATGTTTGTGAAAATATGCTAACACACATGCATGAAGTGTTACACTTGGTGGTTGGCACATTTGATCAAGGGTGGTGAAGTTTGGGGTCAAAAGGAGCTATTTTGTATTGACTGAATGCTGCCTTGGGCAGTGACCAGACTCTAACCCTACGTACAGTTAGTGGTGTACAGTGAAGGCCGCCCTCGGTCCTTTGACCGGACGCTTAGAAGAAATTGGACCAAACATGCTAGGGGTGCGTCCGGTCAGACTATGACGTACGCTGATGCAAGCATCAGAACAAGCCAGAGAGGATCAAACCCTGAGCCACGTCCGGTCACCTATGATCGGATGCATCTAGTTATGTTTTTGCCTCTCTAGAACCTTACTAGAAATGACCAGACTCAGGCGTAGCAGCGTCTAGTCATCCTCACGGTGCGTGTCCGGTCGCAACTTAACCATTGAGATCGGGCGCTCAACATTTGAAGCCAGGGATGATGTGGCAGCCATTCGTTGACTGGACGCTGGTAGCATGTGTCCGATCGCCCCATTTTTCAGTGGACAGGGGAGCCCAATGGCTCTATTCATGGGGCCTCTCTATTTAAGCCCCATGGCCGACTTTAGCTCATAATGCTTGGCCATTTGCATTGACATAGCAACCTTGTGAGCTTAGCCAAAGCCCTCCTAGTCATCTCCATCATTGATTCATCATCTTTGTGAGATTGGGAGAGAATCCAAGTGCTTTGCTTGAGTGTTTGCATCTAGAGGCACATGGTATTCATGTTTCGCTGCGGGTTTGGCTTGTTACTCTTGGTAGTTGCCGCCACCTAGATGGCTTGGAGCAGCGAGGATCGTCGAGCGGAGGTTGGTAATTGTCTTCGGCTCTGATTGTGGTGATTGTGAGGGGTTCTTGACCTTTCCCCGGTGGAGAGCCAAAAGGTACTCTAATAACTTGCTCATGGCTTGTGTGATCCTCATCTTGTGTTGGTTGTGTGGCACCCTATTGAGGGTTTGGCGTGTGATGCCAATTAGTGCGTGAACCTCCAAGTGAGGGTTTCACCACAATGGGGACTAGCTTGACGGCAAGCAAGTGAACCTCAGAGGAAAAATCATTGTGCCTTGATTGTCTCCTTGGTATTCATTGATTGATCACTTGCCACGGTGGTATACCTCTCTACCACTCTCTTGTATTTCATTGTACATTCATTTGTATAGAGCTTGTGGTAGTCAAAACTAGATAGTGTAGTACTTTATTATATCACTTTTGCTAGATTGATCACCTAGGTGTAAATTCAAGACATAGCCTTGTTGTGATATACTATAGATCATAGAAAATAGAATTGGATAGGTGGCTTGCAACTCCAAGTATAGTGCTAGCGCAAAATTTGCTTCGCCGTCTTATTGACTAATCATTTGTCTTAGTGTTGTGTAGAATTTTTTAATAGGCTATTCACCCCCTCTAGCAATTAGGACCTTTCAAGTGGTATCAGAGCCGTGGTCACCGTGATTTGAGGCTTAACAACCTTCGGTGTCAAAATGGCTCAAATCAACAACACCAAGAAGCAACCCTAATTTGATGGCTCAAACTATCCCTATTGGAAGGCTAAGATGACTACATATATCAAGTCAATCAATAGGAAGGTTTGAAAGTGGTGGAGACCAAGATTGAGATAGAAGATCCGGAGAATCCCACCACCGCCGAAGAAGTACTTCTCCAAAACAACGATAGCTCTTAGTGCCATTCATGATGCTATTGATGAGAGAACATTTGAGCAAATCAAGAACATTGAGATGGCTTATGAGGCTTTGAAGGAGTTGGAGGAGTCATTTGAGGACACTCAAGTGGTGAAGGGTGCCAAGGCATATATCCTCAAGTAGAAGTTTGATAGTTTCAAGATGAAGGAGGATGAGAGTGTGCCGAAGATGTTTCATAGGCTTCAAGTACTTGTCAATGATTTCAAAGCACTTGGAGAGAAGGTAGAGGACAAGGACTTCTTCCATAAGTTCTTGAGATGCCTACCTTCAAGATTTGGCATATTGGTCACTATTCTAGTGAGTGGTTTGGACACCATGACACCAAACCAAGTGTTAGGAGATATAATGACCGATGATACATATAGAGACAATGATGAGAAGGAAGAAAAGAAGGAGAAGAAAGATGAGAAGAAGGATGAGAAGAAGAAGAGTGTGGCATTCAAGGCCACATCATCCAAGAGCAAGGCAAAGCAAGAATCATCAAGTGAAGATGAAGACTTGAGCTTTGATGAGATGGATGATGAGAAGATGGCTCTCTTTGTCAAGAGATTTGGCAAGTTCATGATGAAGCAGGGCTGCCATGCTATAAGAAAGAAGTCTTCATCTAAGAACAAGATAGAGTCAAGAAGGTGTTTTAATTGCGGAAGCAAAGATCATCTTGTTGCTCAATGCCCATACAATAGTGACAATGATGATGACAAGAAGAATAAGAAGAAGGACAAGAAGGAAAAGAAAGAGAAGAAGGATAAGTTGACCTTCAAGAAGAAGAAGAAGGGTGGTTCATATATGGTCACTTGGGATAGTGATGCCTCCTCAAGTGATGATGATGATGATAGTGATAATGACAAGACCACCAAAAAGAAGGCACTTGCAAGCATTGCTATCAATGAGAAGCCTTCTCTCTTCGACACTCCATCATGCTTCATGGCTAAGGCCACTAAGGTACAAACTTGTGATGATGGAAGTGATGAGGAACATGATAATGAAAATGAAAATAAAAGTGATAGTGAGGATAATGAACCAACTAAGGATGAACTACTTGTAACACCCTCGGTGTTACACAGTACAATATTTTGCTAAAACACTACATGAGCATCATACTTATGTGTAGATGTGTGTAATATAGGGTGTAAAGCAATATACGTAACTTGAAATGTTCATCGGAAACGCGAAATGAATGTTATATTTCATGTCGCGTTATATCACTTAGGGTTCTAAATGAATTTTTATTGAACAAAAATGCTATAGAACGCATAGACGAAACTTTGATAAAGTTTGTAGTACAAACTTCATAGGTGACGGTGAAATACTTGCGGTCAAGAATGGGAGTCACTAGCTAGCTTGGTTGGTACCTTGGAAATAGAAGTTGACGCAAATCCGAGCGAGACTTAATCAAATTTCTTAAGTTAGAAAATGGTGTGACGAGGCTACATTTGGGAATTTTTATAGGAGAATTAGGTTAAGCAGTGGCATGGTCTTAGGGTTTGTTTTAGTAGTTTGACATGCCATCTCAAGTGTGAAATAGGTGGTGTAGCAACTGGATCACTGAGTTGGATGATTAGGGCGCTTTAAAAATCGTGCAAGGCACATTCTCGGCCAGCTTCTGTGTCTGGGCGCGGTCACCGTGCTCAGCACTCGGTGCTGCCGCATCGGCTGCCGATGTGCACATGCTCGTAGGGCTGCATGCGTGTCACCACGCTGACCAGTCCTACCCTAGCACACACACCCGCACCACCGTTGTCGTGCCCTAGCACGTAACTCACACACGCATGAGCACACCACGCCCGGTGACCTGGCTGCTTGGCCACCACCACTGTCATCGCGGGCCTACTACCCTGGCTCAGCCACTGCCACTGCTTTGCCATGTCGCTGACCCCATGCGTCGTGTCACTGCACTGCTGCTAGCTGTGGCTGCTTGTGCGAAGTCGCCCGCGTGTGCTTTGCCACCGCCTCGCGCTCGCCTGCGTGGTGCCATGCGCATGTGGTGACACTTGGCCCTGTCCGCACGTCACCTTGCCATGCGTGGGCTTGCCCCACCTATCTTTCCATCACATCGACACTCGATGATGCTACACTGCTGCCTCCGCAGACCGACGCAATCCACTACGGCGCGCAGGGCTAAGCCCCGTCGTCGATTTGCGGTTTATGGCCGTGCCGACCACCGTCCTGAGCACGTTGGCCGTTTCCCCATCGCCCTATAGCCATACGTGATTGTGCACCAAATTGATAGCCACGTCCCACCATGGCAGTGATGAGCCAAGCCACGCCTGTCTCCCCCTATTCCTTTATCACCGTGGTCACCGCACCTCCTCCTCTCAATTCGGGTCAATGGAGGCACCTCAGACCAATTAATTTTGCCCATGGCTCCATCATGTAGCTAGCCAACCACCCGGCCCTAGCTTGTAGTGAGCCTCATCGTGCCATGCTCTAATTTGGAGTTTCCTTCCCGTCGGGTCAATAAGACCGTGTCGGTATGCATCGTCGGCAAGCTCCCAATCCAGTGCTGCTCGTGTTGATTCATTGCACCGCCAACTTCACCTCCACCTACCCATCAACTGGTGCACCTTTGCCTAATTGCTAGCACCGCCTAGCCTCCCCTGACGTAGCTTTGCCACCGCCATGTGCCACCGCACCATCCATGCACATGTGGCCAGCTCGGCTTGGGCCGCCTCCGGTCGAACCACCACCTTGCCTGTGTCCGTGGTGAGTTCCTTGAGCTCACTAGCTACCCCAATTTCTTCGGTGTTGTTGTAGATCACCGGAACGTCATCGTTTTTAGTGCAGGAGCTCCACTACCATGGTTCGGCTTTACTATGGCGTCCCAGCTCATGCTTTGTTTGCCCAGTGCTTCACGTTCACGCCTAGGCAGGTATTAGCTCCGTAGATAGGGCGGGGAAGGGCTGGCCTGACCAACGTAACCACCGGTGCTAGCGCTGCCGCGCTGGTGCACGTGCAGGAGGGCCTAAGGGTATGGCTATGGTAAAGATGGAAAGGGGAAGGGGCATAGTTGTAAGATAGCAGACTAGCAGAATAGTGCCCTTAGTGCTCGCATGATTACCGGGTAGGCTGAGGGCGTTTTCTCAAGATGACCGGCGCGCGCGAGTCTTCCCCGTCGTGGGATGTCGTCGAGCGGACTAGGCCGCGCCCCTGCATGGGCCATGCCGGTGCGTCGCATGCGCACACGCCGAGCGGACGTGGGCTACGCTGCGCTGGAGTGGGCCGCTCTAGTCGCTCGTGGGCCGTGTGGTGGAAATTGATTTTTTTCATTTTCCAGTGAATTAGTAAAGGCTTTGAAGGCATCTAGGCCCCTAGTTGGGTTTCGGTTATTAATGACAATACGTGATTACTCTGAGTAATATGTGTTTTATAGAGGCAATTAAGTTAGGTCACGGTAATGGAGATCGATTGGGCTATCATGGTGGTCATGCCCCTATGATGGAAATTATTTCGGTTTTCAAAGGATGGATGACAAGGTTAAGGATGGACTAGTTCTAAAGTGTCGTTTGGTGTTGAGGATACACTTAGAGTAGTTTAGGACTTTGTTTTTCCTTTGGCCATACTATTAAGGGGGGTATGGATGGGTAGCTTGACCTAGGTGAGTCTAGTGAGTTAGGTGTGGTGCACACTTGCTAAATCTAGCACTAGGTAGCTCCTCAAAACCCCTTAGATCCATTGGAGCAAACTTCATTCATGTATGATCGAGAGTTGAAAGTGAATGGAGGGTCAAATGCTGACTGGACGCTGGTTCTAGAGTGACCGGACGCTGGCGCAGAGTCCGGTCAGTTCATTTGATCAAGGTGAAATTGTCTGGCGTGACCGGACACTGCGAGGTGAGTGACCGAACGCTGGGTGCCAGTGCCTGGTCGACTCCAGTAAGATTCCAGAGAGGGAAAATCGTGACCAGATGCGTCCGGTCACAACTTAAACACTAGAGTTTGGGGAGAACTGACCGGAGCATCCGATCACCCCGTAGAGGCACATAATGGTTCGTTTTTCAACCATGGTTATAAATACTTCCTCCATTCATGTGAGGGGGTACTTTTGCTCATTCCAACAGCTAAGAAACACCTTTGAGAGTGCCAAGAAGAGCAAGGTCCTTGTGAGGTGATTGAGATTTGAGAATCCCAAAGAGAGCCCTCATTGGTGAAAGCAAGAGTAGCAAAGTGTGCATCCACCCTTCTCATTAGGCTTGTCGTGGTCAACTGAGAGTTCGTGCTTGTTACTCTTGGTGATTGCCATCACCTAGACGGCTTGGTGGTGATTGAGAGTTTGGTGATCATCCGGCAGAACCTATGGATGACCCAACTCAAGTTATGAGCGGTTGTGGGTGATTCACCACGATGGAGTGTCAAAGAATCAATCCATAGAGAGCACTTGATCCTTGCGCAGATCAAGGGGGAGCTACACCCTTGCGCGGGTGCTCCAACGAGGACTAGTGGGGAGTGGTGACTCTCCGATACCTCGGTAAAACATCACCATGTTCCTCCTTCTCTCTTTACTTTGTGCATTTACTTTGAGCAATTGAATTCTTGTCTTTTATATTCATAGAATTGACATGATAGAGTAGGATTGGAACATAGGTTGCTAAACTTTTGTATGGTAGATCAATAGAAACACTTTCTAGGCACAAGGGGTTAATTGGGCTAACCGTAGGACTTAATTATTTCAAAGAAAATTAGAATTAGCCCAATTCACCCCCCCTTCTTGGGCATATTGATCCTTTTAATTGGTATCAAAGCCTCATGCTCACATATTTAGGCTTAACCACCTAGAGAAAGATGTCTCACGAGGATGGTCCTCCTCCTATCATTGAGGGGGGTGATTTTCCATATTGGAAAATCCGCATGGAGGCGTATTTAGAAGCTCTAGATGTTGGAATACTTAGAGCCACCTCACAAGGCTTCCTAAAACCTCGGGATGCTACACACCTACAAGGCGATGAGGTGAATTACGAGAAATGGAATGCAAAGGCTCGAAACACCATCTTTAGAGGCCTTTGCAAAGATGTGTTTAACCAGGTAAGGAACCACAAGGACGCACATGCACTATGGTCAGACGTTTGTGCGCTCCATGAGGGAACAAAGAGTGAGTGTGAGGAACGCTATCATCTTGTCATGAAAAAGCTTAACTCTTTTGAGATGCTTCCTATAGAATGTGCTAATGAGATATACTCACGTTTGAATGTTCTTGTAGAGGAATTCAATGGGCTTGGACTCACTCAAATGCAACCATCTGATGTTGTAAGAAAAATCTTGAGTGTCCTCCCCATTGATAAATATGGGCATATTGTGACCGTGCTTTATCAAGGTGATCTTTCCACCACTACACCAACACAAATCTTAGGAAAGATCAATGCTCATGAGATGTACATGCACATCACACCACAAGATGGCTCATCCTCTACTAAGAAGAAAGAAAAAGACTTAACATTCAAAGCTAGCCAAGAGAAGGGCAAAGCAAGGCTTGAGTATGAGAGCTCAAGTGATGATGAAATTGATGATACAAGTCTTGCTCTCATGGTGAGAAGAACCACCAAGATGCTAAAGAAGCTCAACAAGAGTGACATCAAGTTTAATGGCTAGAAGAAGAAGTTCTTCACTAGCTCTAGAAGGAAGCCAATCTCCGAGATGGATTGCTACAATTATGGAGAACTTGGTCATCTAGCACACCAATGCACCAAGCCCAAGAAAGACAAGTTCAAGAACAAGTACAAGGGCAAGAAAGATGACTCAAGCAATGAAGAAGAAGATGAGAAGAAGAAAAACAAGCCATACAAGAAGAGAGATGGCAAGAAGAAGGACTTCCACAAGAAGAAGAAAAGTGGAAAGGCATACATCATTAGTGATTGGCTCACGGACATTGATTCATCTAGTGGCTCATCCGATGATGATAGTGACAATGAGAAGGTGGCTGCCATTGTTATTGACTCTTCATCATCTTCACCACCACCACCGCCATCATCCTCTACACACCTATGCCTTATGGCGAAGGGTGATTGCAAGGTATCAAATGATGATAGTAGTGGTGATGAACATGCTAGCAATGATGATAGCGATAGTGATGATGATGAATATGAATCACCTTCTTACGATGATCTTGTTAAATTGCTAAATCAATACACTAAGATCATTAGAAAGAGTAGAGCTAAGAATGAAAAACTAGAAGCTAAGAATTATTCTCTTTTAGCTAAATGTGATGTAGCCGAAAAGGCTAGTGTTGAGCTTAGAGAGGCAAATGATGCTATATCATCCATACTCAAGGAGCTCAAATCTTCTAAGAAAGAGTTTAAAGAAAAACATGATAAACTTGAGAGGATACACAATGAGCTCATCACTAGCCACAACATGCTAAAAGAAGAATATACTACTCTTAAGATTAATCATGATAATCTTGTCATTGCTCAAGAATATTTATCCAATGAGCCACATGATGCTACTAACAATGTTGTTAAGATTGATATAGCCACATCATGTGATGATTTGATCATTGAGAGAATTGAGCAAAGTTCTAGTAGCAAGGGCAAGCAAGTGGTTGAGACCGATAGTTATGATGAGTATGTCAAGCTCAAGAATGACAATGAAAAGCTAAAGAAAGATCTTGAAGAGCTCAAAACCACCAACACCATAGTGCTAGAAACTCTTGATCATGATGGTGATTTGATTCTTGAGAATAAGAAGTTGAAAGAAGAGAACAAGAAGCTCAAGGAAGAGAAAAATAATGATGCACTCAAGGAAGAGAACAAGAAACTCAAATTGGAGAAAGAGCATCTCAGAATTGGCTTGAGCAAGTTCACAAGAGGCAAGCATCTTCAAAGTGAGCTACTAATGAACACTGTCATGAAGATGGATAGAAGTGGCATTGGGTACTTGGCAAACCAAGGGAAGAAGGCTCAAGCTCAACAACAACACAAGTCAAAGCCAAAGCCAAAGAGATGTTTTGAGTGTGGACAAGAAGGCCACTTTGCCCATGAGTGTCAAACTCCACCACCACAACTCTTGCACAAGCATGCTAGACCTTTTGCTTTCAATGCTCATTACATGCTTAGAAAGAATTCTAGTGGGAAGATGAAAGTCATGTTCTTTGGACCTCCCAACAAGAATAGGCCTAAGAAAATTTGGGTAGCAAAGTCACTTGTTGAGAAGGTAAAGGTCCCTCAACAAGTTTGGGTTCCTAAAGCTTGATCTCTTGTGTGTAGGTGAACTACAAGACCGGTGAAAGTCATTGAGTTATTGATAGTGGTTGCACACAACATATGACCGGTGATCCTCATATGTTCACCTCACTAGATGAAGAAGTAGATGGACAAGAAAGAATCACATTTGGAGATAATTCAAAGAGCAAGGTTAAAGGATTGGGCAAAGTGGCAATATCAAATGATCATTCTATATCAAATGTGCTATATGTTGCTTCATTGAGCTTCAACTTGCTATCTGTTGAACAATAATGTGATCTTGGCTTCCAATGCTTGTTTACCGAGAAGGAAGTTGTTATATCTAAGAAGGATGATGATCAAGTGATATTCAAAGGATTAAGATACAACAACCTATATCTAGTGGACTTCACCTCCGAATATGCTAATTTGAAGACTTGCCTATTCACCAAAACAACACTTGGGTGGCTATGGTATAGAAGACTTGCTCATGTTGGGATGAGCTCACTCAAGAAGCTAATGAAGAATGATTTGGTGAGAGGGTTGAAGGATGTGAAGTTTGAGAAGGACAAGCTTTGTAGTGCATGTCAAGCCAGCAAGCAAGTTGCAAATACTCATCCAACAAAAGCTTTCATGTCAACCACAAGAGTGCTAGAACTCCTTCACATGGACTTATTTGGACCAACAACATACAAGAGTTTGGGAGGAAATCTTTATTGTCTTGTGATTGTTGATGAATACTCAAGATACACATGGGTATTCTTCCTTCATGACAAATCCAAAGTTGCATCTTGCTTCAAGAAGTTTGCCAAGAGAGCACAAAATGAGTTTGAAGTAAAGCTAAAAAAGATTAGAAGTGACAACGGTAAAGAATTTGACAACACAAACATAGAAGCCTATTGTGATGAAGTTGGGATCAAGCATGAGGTCTCTGCAACATATACTCCTCAACAAAATAGTGTAGTTGAGAGAAAGAACCGGACATTGATCACTCTTGCAAAAACAATGCTTGATGAGTACAACACTCCCGAAGCTCTATGGGTGGCAGCTATCAACACCACATGCTATGCATCCAACCGTCTATTCCTTCAAAAGTTTCTTGACAAGACACCTTATGAGTTGCTCAATGGGAAGAAGCCGGACGTCTCCTTCTTTAGGGTGTTTGGTTGCAAATGCTACATCTACAAAAAGCGGCAACACCTAGGGAAGTTTCAAAGACGTTGTGATATTGGTTTTCTTGTTGGTTACTCATCAAAGTCCAAAGCATATAGAGTATTTAATCATGCCACCGGCTTGGTTGAAGAAACATATAATGTGGAATTTGATGAATCTAATGGCTCCCAAGGAACACATGAGAATCTTGATGATGTAGGTGATGAACCAGTGAGGGAGGCTATGAAGAACATTCTGGTTGGAGACATCAAGCCTAATGATGATGAAGATGATGTGCAAGTGATCAATCCACCTTCTTCATCAAGTGTGTCACAAGATGGTGAAAAAGATGGGAGAGTAGAAAATGAAGATACTCATGTCTCCCATGAGCAAATGGTGACACAAGCACAAGATGTTGATGCTCCACATCCTCCCCCTCAAGTGGTCGATAGAAGAAATTCACCTCTACTTCAAGCACATCCACAAGATCTCATCATAGGGAGTCCATCAAAGAGAGTAATGACTCACTCACAAAAACTTGCTTTATTTATTGAACATCACTCTTTTATCTCTTGTTTTGAGCCTACCAAGGTAGAAGAAGCTCTTCAAGATCTAGATTGGATCAATGCCATGCATGAAGAGTTGAACAACTTCACCTGCAATGAAGTTTGGACTCTTGAAGAGCGACCAAAAGGTGCAAGAGTCATTGGAACAAAGTGGGTGTTCCGCAACAAGTAAGATGATCAAGGCGTTGTTGTGAGGAACAAGGCAAGACTAGTTACAAAGGGGTTCTCTCAAGTTGAAGGTTTGGATTTTGGAGAGACCTTTGCACCGGTTGCAAGACTAGAAGCTATCCATATCCTCCTTGCATATGCATCACATCATGAAATGAAACTATATCAAGTGGATGTGAAAAGTGCATTTTAAATGGCTTTATTAATGAACTAGTCTATGTTAATCGACCTCTTGGGTTTGAAGACCCTAGATATCCTAATCATGTTTATAGGTTGTCCAAGGCGTTATATCGGCTTAAGCAAGCCCCAAGAGCTTGGTATGAGCGCCTTCAAGACTTCCTCATTGAGAAGGGCTTCACCATTGGGAAGGTCGACACCATACTATTCACCAAGAAGCTTGATGGATATATCTTCATTTGCCAAGTGTATGTTGATGATATCATCTTTGTATCATCGAATGAAGATTCTTACAAAGAGTTTGGTGAATTGATGTCGAAGGAGTTTGAGATGTCAATAATTGGAGAGCTTACATTCTTTCTTAGTTTTCAAGTCAAGCAAATGAGAGAAGGAATTTTCATCTCTCAAGAGAAATATATAAATGATCTTCTCAAGAAATTCAAGATGGATGAATGTAAGCCAATCAAGACACCAATGCCAACTAATGGACATCTCAACCTAGATGAGGGAGGTAACACAGTTGATCAAACTCTCTACCGCTCTATGATTGGTAGCTTGTTATATTTAACCGCATCTAGGCCCGACATCATGTTTAGTGTGTGTTTGTGTGCTAGATTTCAAGCTAATCCTAAGGAAACTCATTTGATTGCTATTAAAAGAATCATTAGTTATCTTAAGCACACACCAAACATTGGCCTTTGGTATCCCAAAGGAGCTATATTTGAATTAGTTGGCTATTCTGATTTTGATTATGCCGATTGCAAAGTTGATAGAAAAAGCACATTCGGAGGGTGCTATTTGCTTGGTAGATCACTTATGTCTTGGTCCTCCAAGAAATAAAATAGTGTGGCTTTGTCCATTGTTGAAGCGGAATACATTGCCATGGGTGCTTGTTGTGCACAAATTCTTTATATGAAACAAACTTTGCTAGACTATGGTGTAGTTCTAGAAAAAGTACCTCTTTTGTGCGACAATGAAAGTGCGGTAAAACTTGCAAATAATCCGGTTCAACACTCTCGCACCAAGCACATAGATATCCGCCATCACTTTCTTAGAGATCATGTTGCAAAGAATGATATATCATTAGAAGGTGTAAGGACCAAGGATCAATTGGCGAATATCTTTACTAAACCTCTAGATGAGGCGACTTTTTATCGATTGCGGAATGAGCTCAATGTGCTTGATTTTAGTAACTTCACTAAAAAATGAACTTGTGTTGTCCCTTGCATTGCATTGTAATATACATCATGTTTACTTTATGGTAATGCTCTTAGGGCTTGTCTAACATGGTTAAGATAACCGCCGAAAAGCGAGTGAAGAAGCTTAACCTTGGATCAAACTTGACAAGCAACTAGATATACTTTCATGTATTGCATTGCATATGCATGAATGTTGCTTTGTCGTTTATCTTCAATTGCCCTCTTATTGCCTATTTTCTTAAAAAGAATTATAGCCTAAGGCAAAATATTTTGAAAATTTTGAGGGTTTGAGAGAGGTCACTCACATCAATCCCAATTGATGTTTATTTGGATCTCATTGAAGTTGGAACTTGATTGGGAACAGGCAACACGAAGAACTTTGAAGATTTGATGGAAAAAGAGTGACCGGACGCTGCACCAAACTCTGATGTCCAGCATTCGATCAGTTCACAGGAGGTGAACCTACTGCGATGGAGTGACTGGACTCTACTGTTCAGCGTCCGGTTAGATGGCGGTTCAGCGTCCGGTTAGATGGTGGTTCAGCGTCCGATTGAGCGAAGACGATGGAGGTAGTGTGGACCAGACTCTGGCTGTGTCCGGTCGGGGTTCACCGGACGCATCTAGTCATGATTCTAGGAGTTTTGGACCTCTTTGGAGTTGACCGGACTCTGGGTGGCAGCGTCCGATCGTTGCCACCGGAGCGTCCGATCAGTAGAAATCACGTGGTTTTAGGACTCTTTCTTCTTTCCTAATCCAATCCATCGGGGGACCCCATATAATGCCATTGTCGGTTGACCTAATCTTCATCCACCACAATTCCACTGCCCCCGCGTTGACTTCGCCGTCCTAAGCCACAGCACCGCGCCCTAGCCGCCGAATCCGCCAGCGATGCTCCTGCCCGCGCCACCAGCTCCATGCCGCTTGCTGGCAGTTGTGCTGCCACACCCTGCTCCCTTGTCCGCCCCACCACGAGATCGCGTCTCCGGCACCGCTGCGTCGCTCCTTCCCGTGCCCTCGCGCCGCCGCACGCCCCGCGTGTCTCCATGCCCACATCGTGCTCCAGCGCCGCCGCCATACCAAGCAGCAGCACCGCCTGTGCTCGAGCCTCTACGCCAGCAAGAAGCACCGCCGGTGCCCTAGCCACTACTCACTGTGCCTCTTCACCACAGTGCACCATCGAGCCACGTCGCCAGCTTCACCAGCGCCTAGAGCCCTGCCTGAACCCTAGCCATCGATTCACTGCGCATTGTGAACCCTAGCTTCACAGTGCCGATCCGGTGGTTCCCCGATCCATTCCTTGTTCTTCGGTTCACCGGTTCATTAGGTAGCAAGCCCTCGTTTCCAATTTCGTATCTATTGCTTGCTTTCTTAGGGTTTCGTATTTCTAAAAATATTGTAATTATTCAAATATTTGATCTATTCTAATGTGCAGCGAGTTAGTGTTTCTGAGGTCTCAGTGGCAGTTGACAGTCAACTTGGGGCCAAGCTCGTGAGTACGGAATGAGGCCAAACCTCAGAAGTGACAGTTGGCAGTTGTTCTCTATTAGTGACAGTACGGAATGAGGCCAAGCCTCAGAAGTGACAGTTGGCAGTTGACAGGTGGTCCCGATGATGAGGATCCAAGGCCCCCGCCTCATCAGCCTGCAGATGCAAAAGGCAAGGCGATGAAGAAATTAGCGACCAAGAAGCGCAAGTACCCTAATGCAGATACAACGAGAGCAGCCGTGGTTGCAGCGGCCATAGAGCGCGTAGAGAGAGGAGGTACTCAGAGTGGTGTTGTTATTGTAGATCAGCTTTCTCCAACTACGAGGGCTGCACTTGAGTAGGTTGAGCGCTGTCATGGTGGTCTAGCTGGGACTATCATGGTTGGAGGACGGCGTGTGGTTATTGATGAGAGTTAGACTCAGGGGGAGTCACAGCAGAAACCACAGCTAGCAGAGCAGACTCAGGAGGGAGAGCAGGCCGAGGAGACAGAGCAGGCACCTTAGCCACAACTTCACCGCTCTAGTCGTACCCGTGCTCCAGTCACACCAAGGCCAGAGACACAGCGGAGGGGTTCTCGTCTGCCTCCTAGACCACAGGATCCGCCTCCAGTAACTCATCTAGATTTGAGAGCCGCCATGGCCAAGTAAGTACAGTAGCTCAGATTTGTGGACTTTGAGCAGTGGTTCCCGCCAAGGAGGGATGATCAAGCTTCAGAGGTATTCTACACACCACTGTAGGAAGATTTTTATAATATATATCTTAACAGTATGGTAGTATTTAGATCTTAGAGGGTGTGCAACATTGAGTCCATTATAGCAGCAGCTAGAGAGCATATTCGCCCTTTCCTATCTTACCTGCCAGGGCTAACAGATTTACTTGGACGGATAGGCTTATATGTTCTATCTTGGGTCCTTGAGTTCTATGCTACACTTTGGATTGACCCGCTGCACAAATTCATTTACTTTGCTTTCAGAGGCAGAGATTACAGGCTGATGAGATCTAGGGTCAGAGAGATACTCAGACTTCAGGAGCAGCCCATCTGGCTACATGAGGTTTGCTATGGACAGACAACGCCTCCCAGACGCTCTCACAGTGGTCTTGTGCCCCCTATAGATCTGGTCTGCCATTGCTTCCTAGAGCCTTTCGGCGAGGGGTCGAGTAGGACACCTAGTGATCTCACTCCTGCTGCTACAGTGCTTGATGCTATTATAAGAAGGACACTGCTTCCGAGGATGGGATATCGTGAGGGCTTGACTCGCATATAGCTATGGCTACTGAACTCTCTGATGCAGCAGACTGTGTTTGACATTTGTGATCTCCTTCTATTAGAGATAGAGGATACTATTACAGAGGGGTTCAGGTGTCATAGGCAGCTGTCATATGCTCAATGGACTACATTCTTGATCCATAGGGCAGTTATTGTGAGGCCACCTAAGATGCTAGCATAGCATAGTGGTGCTACTACAGAGTTCCCTGCATACAACATGACTCAGATGATCCATCATAGTGCAGTAAGGACTCCTAGCCAGCCACGCCGTCGTCCAGAGGTGCCAGAGACTGTAGCCCAGCAGGATGAGACCATTAGGGGTATAGCAGCTACAGAGGAGGAATAGTTTGATGCTCAGCAGGAGGGTATGGTCGAGAGCGACCCCAGTGATAGCTTAGATGATGACTACCATGATATCCCTCAGATGCCTCCACGATGACATGACCATGAGGTCGGTAGCTCTAGTTCAGCTCCACCTACACCGTAGACAGACCCGCTCTACCTGCCATACTTGAGTGGATGAGACAGGATTAGGCTCACCAGACTTAGGAGACCACTGCTACATTTGCACAGTTTTAGACTCAGCAGGATGAGTTCCAGCGATAGCAGCAGGCGATCCAGCAGTAGCAGTAGACTATACAGCAGCAGGAGCATGCCATACATCAGCAGCAGCTTCTCATGCAGCAACAACTACTTGGGTTTATGCAACATGTTGTGATAGCTATTGGGGCTCCACCACCATAGCCTTTACCCCAGCTTGGTCAGCCTGCCACCACTTCTATGACTCTAGCTTTATAGCCTAGTGGGCTTCGGAGTCAAGGACCGCTAGCGCCATAGTTTCCTTCACCTGCAGAACAGGTGTCCCAGTGGTTTGCTTCGCTAGTGCCAGCCCCACAATTCACTCCTCTTCATATGGGCTTTACTTTGCCTCAGAGTTCGTCAGTGCTCACCCCAGTTTTAGGAGCCTTGGTGCTTCATTCAGTGAGTTGACAGGGCTACCGACTCTGCCAGAGCTACATGTCACAGGTCCTTCCACAGTTGCACCTATTACCGAGACTACAGATATGCTCCCTTCTTCAGTTGCATCCTCAGAGCCGCCTGCTATAGTCATACCTGTAGAGTCTCAGGCTGCACCTATCCCTAATCCAACCTAGACTGCTTTAGCATTGCTTCCAGCTACAGAGGGTCAGACTGCTTAGAGCTCAGGATTAGATGATGATGGCACATAGTTCTAGCTCGCTCCTCGCACCTTAGCGCTTGACTCGTCCGCTGCAGCCCCACCGACCGACCTTTAGGTTTTGGTGTTTGACACCAAAGGGGGAGAGGGATCGAGTATGTTAGTCTTAAGGGGAGTGATACTTTCAGGGGGAGTCTATCTATTAGCTTATAGCTTATCTATTACATTTGGAGTTTTATGTGTGATACATTATGCATTCATGTTTACTATTATGCATTGAATTACTTAAGTGTGATCGTAATCATGATATCAATGTGATCGTGATATTTATGTGATATGTGACATGTGTGCTCTCTACTTTGAATTATTTATATGTCATATCACTTGTGTTATGTTCTTTTGCTTTGCTTCCACGTTTAACTCCGATGCAAATGAGCTTTATTCCTTGTACTCATGCTTATTTCATACCTTTCGAGTATATTATGTTGGCTTGGGTCATATAAACTTGCCTAACTCTTTTGTTCTTATTGACAAAAGCTTATATGATCCAAGCATGTTAAAAACCTCAACTCTTTCACATACTCGAGGTGGTATTGTCATCAATCACCAAAAAAGGGGAGATTGAAAGCATCTGGGCCCCTAGTTGGGTTTCGGTGATTAATGACAATACATGATTACTATGACTAATGTGTGTTTTGCAGAGGCAATTAAGTTAGGTCACGGTAATGGAGATCGATTGGGCTATCATGGGGGTCATGCCCCTACGATGGAAATTATTTTAGTTTTCAAAGGATGGACGACAAGGTTAAGGATAGACTAGTTCTAAAGTGTCGTTTGGTGTTGAGGAGACACTTAGAGTAGTTTAGGACTTTGTTTTTCCTTTGCCATACTATTAAGGGGGGTATGGATGGGTAGCTTGACCTAGGTGAGTCTAGTGAGTTAGGTGTGGTGCACACTTGCTAAATCTAGCACTAGGTAGCTTCTAAAAAGCCCTTAGATCCATTAGAGCAAACTTCATTCACGTATGATCGAGAGTTGGAAGTGAATGAAGGATTAAATGCTGACCGGACGCTGGTTCTGGAGTGACCGGACGCTGGCGCAGAGTTCGGTCAGTTCATTTGATCAAGGTGAAATCATCTGGCATGACTGGACACTAAGAGGTGAGTGACCGAACGCTGGGTGCCAGCGTCCGGTCTACTCCAGTAAGGTTCCAGGGAGGGAAAATCGTGACCGAACGCATTCAGTCAGTGTTGACTAGACGTTGTCTAGCGTCCGGTCACAACTTAAACACTGGAGTTTGGGGAGAGCTGATCGGAGCATCCGGTCAACATGACCGGAGCGTCCGGTCACCCCGCAGAGGCACATAACGGTTCGTTTTTCAACCAAGGTTATAAATACTTCCTCCATTCGTGTGAGGAGGCACTTTTGCTCATTCCAACAGCTGAGAATCACCTTTGAGAGTGCCAAGAAGAGCAAGGTCCTAGTGAGGTGATTGAGATTTGAGAATCCCAAAGAAAGCCCTCATTAGTGAAAGCAAGAGTAGCAAAGTGTGCTTCCACCCTTCTCATTAGGCTTGTCGTGGTCAAGTGAGAGTTCGTGCTTGTTACTCTTGGTGATCGCCATCACCTAAACAGCTTGGTGGTGATTAGGAGTTTGGTGATCATCTAGCAGAACTTGTGGATGACCCAACTCAAGTTGTGAGCGGTTGTGGGTGATTCACCGTGATGGAGTGTCAATGAATCAACCCGTAGAGAGCACTTGATCCTTGCGTGGATCAAGGGGGAGCTACACCCTTGTGCGGGTGCTCCAATGAGGACTAGTGGGGAGTGGCGACTCTCCGATACCTCGACAAAACATCACCGCGTTCCTCCTTCTCTCTTTACTTTGTCCATTTACTTTGAGCAATTCAATTCTTGTCTTTTACATTCATAGAATTGCCATGCTAGAGTAGGATTAGAACATAAGTTGCTAAACTTTTGTGCGGTAGATCAATAGAAACACTTTCTAGGCACAAGGGGTTAATTGGGCTAACCATAGGACTTAATTATTGCAAAGAAATTTAGAATTAGCCCAATTTACCCCCCCTCTTGGGCATCTTGATCCTTTCAGGCTTATTCAATTTAGTTTTGAGCTGAACTTTGATATTTTGTATTAAATCTTATAGATGTCCAAAAATAGTGAAACAAAATTTGTTAGGTTCATAGAAATGCTATCTATCTATTACTGTAGTTAGTTTACAGTTAGCTGTGATAATGATAGATTCATAAATTCAGTTTAGAAAGCTTAGTATTATTTAGATTCATATTTGTAGCAATTATTGTGGCAAATCGGTGATAGCTTTAGCTATGAAATTTTTACAGTAGGTTGATTAGATTATTATGTACTCCCTATAATATTTGTAGCCCGAGAGTAGGTAGATAAATAGAGTAGCTATTACTCCTTGTCTTATCATATAGAGTAAATCGGTATTAAGAGTGAGAATACCTTTAGTTGCGAAGATAATATATGTCATGTTGCATACTTGTTAGTTGTAACAATAGGTAACTTAGCACCTTAGTCAGTAGGACTAGCTTAGTAGCTTGCTAGATGTATTTTGATTTTAAGAGTTGCTGTTGCAATATTACTAAGTGTTGCATCATCATTTCATACATGTAGATCATGAGTTGGTAGAGTTCGTGCCTGTGGACGAATAGGACTACGAGGAGGTCATTGAGGAGTATGAGGAGGAGATTCTCGTATAGGAGGGAGCCCCAGAGCTGTTCGGTGTTGACTTTGTTGACTCACTGCCTGCCCAAGGCAAGCCCCGGTGCATAACCCCTATTTTTGAATGATTACTAAATATATATGATGTGCATTTACGTTACATGCATTTTATGGAAACTACATGCATAAAAATATCTACCTATGAGTCCTACTAGTATAGGTCGAGTAGCTGCTATGCTCAGGATTTCGGTAGTGTGAGTAACCCGTCGTTACTCACAGTAGGTGATAATTATGATCACTCATGATAAAATGGTGGAAAGGAAACTAGTGACCGGACATGGATATGGTTTGGGTATCGGTGGGTGTAAGAGGTTGTGTCCTATGGCTAATAGGCCATAGCTTTGTTATACTTTTTCCCTGTCTATGTTGGTTAAGGATCGGTCATTGCATAAGTCTCTGGGCAAGTCATAGATTTATTATCCCGAGCACATACTTGGGTATGGACGCAGGGAAGACTTCTTGCTTTCTTGTCGTGGGTTCCGGCTCTTTTCGGACCAACTGATTGGAGGCAGGGATGATGGAGATCCTTGCACCGCACTGAGTCCGGGACTCAGGAGCAGGGGCTTGGAGTCCAAGTTTGGACGGAGACCTAGACCCCATGACAGGAGGGTGATGGGTTGGTCCTGCTTGTGCTTGGGGTATAAGTGGGGTGTGTGTTTTCGGGGTACCCAGCTGGGGGCATTGATTCATGAATCACTGGGCGATCTAGTATGACTTGTTTGGGGTCTAGCACCGTAGTAAGAACTGAAAGATGAAAGGTGAGAAAATGGAACTGATTGCTCAACTCTTGCTTGAAAGTAGAATAGGTGCTTACATAGAATGGTTAGAGAATAAATTAATCATGGCCGCTAATAATAACATAAATAAGGACTCACTATTAGTATTGCTTTCTGTAAAAAGGGAAACTAGTAAACCATAAAGCTTATCATATTCTTTGGAGTCGGGAAATTATTTCCACTAGTCGGATAAGTCTTGCGAGTATATTGTGTACTCAGGGTTTATTTACCCCTGTTGTAGGTAATGCTTGAGGAGTATCGCTGTGTGAGGATTATTTTGGTGGGCATAGACGGATCCTTGTTCATTATCGATAGATGTTTATTTTTAATTCCGCTGTTTAATATTCCGCACTCTGACTTTGGAAATGTAATAATGTAATTTTTAAGAACTCTGGATGTATGAAATGGATTAAGTATTGTAACTCATTCTCATTATTGGATCCTTGGGGGAAAATGTGGATCTTTCAGGCTCTCCCTTGGGGTGTGCCCGACGGAAACCACCCATTGTAGCTTACTTATGGGGTGCTTAGTGTATGGTGGAAGACGAGCGCCTCCGTAAGTGCGTTATTTCAGACGGTTCTACCATAGTTGGTACCATAGCAAATAATGAGTTTACGAGTTTCATCACTCTTTTCAAAAACTTAAAATTTGACCAACAAAAGTTTTGCGAAAAGTAGGATACGCTAAAATTATGTAAATAAGTATAAGCCCTAGCAATATGGTCTATCTAGGATAGCGGCACTGGTTTTATCTAATCAATTTTTTGTAGGTATGCTGACTTACGTTGCGTAAGAAATCGCTTAGCAAACAGAAAGTGAGTGTGCGCTGTGTCAAAAATTTGTGAATACTGCTATGTTCCGGCTTGAGTGAGCGTATAGGCCGATACATGCATCATGACAATAGAATCTTGCTTAAACTAAAGTCCCCCTACACGTATAATTTGGATTAGTAAATTGATAGGATAACAAAAAGAATGCTTTAATAAATGTCTTGTCATTTCTCTAATCCCGTGCTTCTGATCTGGAAGGTTGTTCTAAGTGGATGGTTCCTATCTCCTATAGATGAATCTGGGATCCAGACACGGGAGCACTAGCACGGGAGTGGGCCATGGTCTTGGCGAAGGCCAAGGTGAAAGTGGCCGAACTAATGAGCACGGCAACGGGGAGAGCCATGAGGCTTCACTTCTGGCTCCTCCTCCTCTGTCACCACCACCTCTAATGACTCACGCGGAGATGATGGCGGAAATGATGGCTGCTCACCATGAGTCAGCCCATGCCATGGAGCTACTGGCATAGGCTATCGGTGGCTTTGCCCGTGGAGGCCACGGGGGCAATGGTGGGAACGGGGGTGGTGCCCGTGGTCCAAAGGGACCCTGCTCTTATCAGGATTTCCTCAAGACACACCTGCCCACTTTCACACCATTGGCTGAGTGTCTAGATGCAGAGCATTGGCTTCGTATTCTGGAGCAAAAGTTTCTGTTGTTCAACATGACTGATGAGTAGAAAGTGCACTTTGCAGTGCAACAGTTGTTGGGGTCCATGAGTGCATGGTGGGATACCTTCAATGCCATGCAGCAGCTAGATCACCGGGTGACCTGGCAGGAGTTCACCGCAGCATTCAGAGAATTTTATATTCCTGCTGGTGTTCTCAACAAGAAGCCGACTAAGTTCCTAGACCTGCGGCAAGGGAGTATATCCATGTTGGACTACATGAATAGGAACCCATGTTGACATAGATGAGAAGAAGAGGGACCGCTTCTATCGTGGCCTCTCTTGCAGCTTGCAGAAGTAGCTATATACTAGGAACTATAAGACCTTTGGGGCAATGATGAATGCTGTCATCGCCATGGAGGGCTGGCAGCGGGATTCCCAGGCGGAGTGGAAGCATAAGTGGGTGGCTTCGGGGTCTTCTAGTCACCCCCATGCTCAAAAAGTATAGGTTGTCCGATGGGTGCCCTATCAATCATCAGGCGGGCATTCGTTTTGACAGTCTTAGTAGACTTTTCAGGCTCCTTCCATGTAGTACCGTGCACCTACTCAGCAGGTGCAACATCAGCAGCCCCAAGGACAGCAGGCCCCACCTCGTCTAGGATGGGGAAATGCAAGGATGGCCACTATGCCCGAGAGTGTCCGCAAAACCAGCTAGCCTAGTTTGCTCAACCATCGGCTAACTCTAGGCTAGTCAAGCGGACAGTGATCAAGAAGAAAGTGCTAGTCAGTCGATCGGGACAGGTGAATTTCACAGAGGCTGAGCAGATATTACAAAACAAACCGGTGATGGCTGGTATGTTCACCATTGATTCCCATCCAGCTTATGTGTTATTTGATTCTGGTGCATCACATTCATTCATGAGCATGGATTTTGCACACCGGCACAATATACCTCTTATGGCTATATCGTTTGCCTATAGAATCAGTACTCCGGGTGCGTAGATGTGCGTTAATACTCGAACGAACATAGTAAGCTTGGTATTAGCCACTCACACTTACCGTCTCCAGTTCATGATACTACCTAGGCAAGGCATTGATGCTATTCGGGGAATGAACTGGTTACAGGTATATGAGGTAGTCTTGGATTTGAAGCAGAGAAATGTGGAGTTACGGCTTCCTTTTTTTAGGATAGGATGTCTCTTCTTGTACCCTCAGATCCAGTCTTACCTGTTGCTACTCATGCTGAAGCTTCTCCTGATCTTGCCTCTATTCTAGTACTATGTGAGTTCCTAGATGTTTTTCCTAAAGATCTACCTGGGTTGCCACCAAACAAAGAGGTGGAATTCTCCATTGAGCTAGAGCCTAGTACTGCTCCTATCTCCCGATGCCCATACCTCATGGCTCCAAAGGAATTGGCTGAAATAAAGAAGTAGTTGGAAGAGTTGTTGGAAAAGGGCTTCATCCATCCTAGCTCTTCACCTTGGGGCTGTCTAGCCATTTTTGTGAAGAAGAAGGATGGCACCCTTTGGATGTGTGTGGATTACTACCCTCTTAATACGGTAACCATTAAGAACAAGTATCCATTGCCCTGCATAGATATTTTGTTCGATCAACTAGCTGGTGTCAAGGTGTTCTCCAAGATTGATCTCCATTCAGGCTATCATTAGATCAAGATTAGACCACAAGATATACCAAAGATAGCTTTTTCTACTAGGTATGGGTTGCATGAGTACCTAGTAATGTCTTTTGGTCTCACCAACGCTCCTGCATCCTTCATGTACCTGATGAATTCAGTCTTTATGCCAGAGCTGGACAAGTTTGTTGTGGTATTCATTGATGATATCCTGATATATTCCAAGAATGATGAAGAGCATGCCCAGCACCTTCGGATAGTACTGGCTCAATTGAGGGAACACAAGTTATATGCTAAATTTAGCAAGTGTGAATTCTGGTTGGATCAAGTGCAGTTTTTGGGGCATGTTTTGATACCTGACGGTATCACCGTTGACCCCAGCAAGGTGCAAGATGTGCTGAATTAGAAGTCTCCCAAGTCTATGCACTAGATTCATTAGTTCCTTGGTCTAGCTAGATACTATCAACATTTCATTCCAGACTTCTCCAAGATAGCTCAACCGATGACCAAGCTGCTCTAAAAAGAAGCCAAGTTTAATTGGAGCCCAGCCTGTGAAGAAGCCTTCCAAGCTTTGAAGACATTTCTGACCACGGCTCCTGTGTTGGCCCAACCAGATATTAACAGACCTTTTGATGTATATTGTGATGCCTCAAAGACGGGGTTGGGATGTGTGCTTATGTAGGATGGGCGTGTGATAGCTTATGCTTTGCGCCAACTAAAAAAGCACGAAGTGAATTACCCCACTCATGATTTAGAGCTAGCTGCTATGGTCCACGCTCTAAAAATTTGGAGGCTTTCCTTGTTGGGCAACAAAGTACACATCTTTATGGATCATAAGAGCCTCAAATATATTTTCACTTAGTCTGAGTTGAATATGAGGCAAAGGAGATGGTTGGAATTGATTAAGGATTATAACTTGGAGGTACATTATCACCCTGGAAAGGCCAATGTGGTAGCTGATGCATTGAGCCAAAAGTCATATCGGTTGAAGAAACACCTTTGTCTCTCAACCATGTAGAGGTGCTGGCTCACATTGCCTTGACCTCCGAATTACTAGAGCAGATTATTTTGGAGCAAAGGCAAGACACTTTAGAAATTCCTCCCATCAAGAAATTAATTGCTGAAGGGCATGGTCCTCACTTTAGTATTGATGAGCAAGGAGTAGTGAGATATAAAGATAGATTGGTGGTTCCATCAATTAAGGAGCTGAGAAGGAAGATTTTAAATGAAGCCCATGATTCAAAGCTGTCTATCCATCCTGGCAGCAACAAGATGTACCATGATTTGCACCACTTGTACTGGTGGTCCAACATGAAGCAAGACATCACCTAGTACATTGCGGAGTGCGACACTTGTGGGAGAGTTAAAGCAGATCATATGCGTACCCCAGGATATTTGCAGCCCTTGCCCATTCCTGTTTGGAAACGGGAAGATATCTCCATGGACTTTGTGGTGGGTTTGCCCCACACATCAAAGGGCTATGATTCTATTTGGGTCATTGTGGACCATCCCACTAAGTCTGCTCATTTTATCTAGGTGGACACTAAATATACCGCCAAGAAGTATACTGAGATATATTTTGATCGGATTGTGACCCTACATGGAGTTTCCCTTACTATCATCTCTGATAGTGGGTCAGTTTTTGTCTCTTATTTCTAGGAGCGACCACAGGAATGTCTTGGTACTCGTCTCCTCAGAAGCTCAGCATATCATCCACAAACTAATGGCCAAACTGAAAGGGTGAACCAGGTGCTTGAGGATATGTTGAGAGCTTGTGCCATTTTTTTCCTGAGAAGTGAGATGGATGCCTATAGTAAGCTGAATTTTCTTACAATAATAGCTACCAAGAGAGTATTCGTATGGCACCATTTGAAGCTCTGTATGGAAGAAAGTGTAGGACACCACTTAACTAGGTTGAAGTGGGAGACCATGGATATTTTGGCCCTGACTTCATCAAAGAGGCTCAAGAGCAAGTAAGCATTATTCAGAGTCACTTGAAGATAGCTCAGAGCCGATAGAAAGCTTATACAAACAAGCAAAGAAGGCCCTTGCAGTTTGCAGTTGGGGATTATGTGTATCTCAAGGTATCTCCTATGAGAGGGGTGCATCGGTTTGGTATCCATGGCAAGCTAGCCCCTCAATATGTGGGTCCTTACAAGGTTTTGGCACAGTGTGGCCTAGTTGCTTCTTGTCTTTGGCTTCCTAATATTTTATCAGTGGTACACGATGTGTTTCATATCTCACAGTTGAAGAAATATTTGCGGGTCCCTGATAAAGCTGTAGAAATTGAAGGACTTCCACTCCAGCCTGATTTGACTTATATTGAGCACCCTATCAAAATCCTAGACGAAAAGGAAAGAGTGACAAGGAACAATGTGGTGAAGTTCTACAAGGTGCAGTGGCAAAACCACTCTGAGAATGAGGCCATGTGGGAACAAGAGAGCTATATATTGAAGCATTACCCCCATCTTCTCTCTGGTTCAGATAGGTAGTGGTTCACATTGAAATGTATTTCCTATTTCCTTTCCCACACTAGGCACATGAAATCTCAAGTCGAGATTTTTTTAGGGGGTAGATTTGTAACACCCTCGGTGTTACACTATATAATCTTTTGCTAAAACACTGCATGAGCATCATACTTATGTGTAGATGTGTGTAATATAGGGTGTAAAGCAATATACATAACTTGAAACGTTCATCGGAAACACGAAACGAATGTTATATTTCATGTCGCGTTATATCACTTAAGGTTCTAAATGAATTTTTATTGAACGAAAATGCTATAGAACACATAGACAAAACTTTGATAAAGTTTGTAGTACAAACTTCGTAGGTGACGGTAAAATACTTGTGGTTGAGAATGGGAGTCACTAGCTAGCTTGGTTGGTAGCCTAGAAATCAAAGTTGACTCAAATCCGAGTGAGACTTAATCAAATTTCTTAAGTTAGAAAACGGTGTGGTGAGGCTATGTTTAGGAATTTTTAAAGGAGAATTAGGTTAAGCAGTGGCATGGTCTGAGGGTTTATTTTAGTAGTTTGACATGCCATCTCGAGTGTGAAATAGGTGGTGTAGCAACTAGATCACTGAGTTGGATGATTGGGGCGCTTTAAAAATCGTGCAAGGCACATTCTCGGCCTGCTTCTATGTCTGGACGCGGTCACCGTGCTCAGCACTCGGCACTGCCACACCGGTCACCGTCGCGCATGCGCTCATAGGCTCACACGAGTGTCACCATGCTGACCAGTCCTGCCTGGCGCGCACGCCCACACCGCCGTTGTCGCACCCTGGCACGCAACTCACACACGCACGCGCACGCCGCACCCGGCGACCTAGTCGCTCGGCCACCATCGCCGTCATCGAGGGCCCGCTGCCCTGGCTTGGCCACTACCGCAACTTCACCGTGTCACTGACCCCGTGCATCACGTCACTACGCTACTGCTAGCCGTGGCCGCATGTGTAAAGTCACCCGCGTGCGCTTTGCCATCGCCTCATGCTTGCCTACGCCGTGCTATGCACGCGTGGCCACACGTGGCCCTATCCACATGTCGCCATGCCGCACGTGGGCTTGCCCCGCCTACCTTGCCATCACATCGGCTCTCGACGATGCTGCGCTGCTGCGTCCTTAGGCTGGCGCTATCCACTACGGCGCGTAGGGCTAAGCCACCGTCGCCGGTTTGTGGTTTATGGCCGTGTGGCCCACCATCCTAAGCGTGTTGGCTGTTTCCCATCACCCTGTAGCCGTACGCGATTGTGCACCGATTTGATAGCCATGTCCCAACATGGTAGCGATGAGCCAAGCCATGCCTGTCTCCCCCCGTTCCTCTGTTGCCATGGTCGCCAGACCTACTCCTCTCAATTCGGGTCAATGGAGGCACCTTAGTCCATTTAATTTTTCCCATGGCTCCATCGTGTAGCCCGCCATGCCATGCTCCAATTTGGAGTTTCCTTCCCACCAGGTCAATAAGACTGTGTCAGTATGCGTCAATGGCAAGCTCCCAATCCAGTGCTGCTCACATCGATTCATTGCACCGCCAACTTCACCTCCACCTACCCATCACCCGGCGCATCTTTACCTAATCGCTACCACTGCCTAGCCTCCCCTGACGTAGCTTTGCCACCGCCGTGCGCCATTGCACATTCCGTGCGCACGCGGCCAGCTCGGCTCGGGCCACCTCTGGTTGAACCACCACCTTGTCTATGTCCGTGGTGAGTTACTTGAGCTCACTAGCTACCCCAATTTCTCTAACGTTGTTGTAGCTCACCGGAACATCATTGTTTTCAGTGTAGGAGCTCTGCCGCTATGGTCCGGCTTTACTGTGGTGTCTTGGCTCTCACTTTCTTCACCTAGTGCTTCGCGTTCACGCCTAGGTAGGTATTGGCTCTGTAGATAGGGCAGGGAAGGGCTAGCCTGACCGGCGTATCCACTGGTGCCAGCGCCATCGTGCCGGTGCACGCACGGGAGGGCCCGAGGTTATGGCTGTGGTAAAGATGGAAAGGGGGAGGGGCATAGTTGTAAGATAGCACACTAGCGGAACAATGCTCTTAGTGCTCGCTTGATTACCGGGTAGGCCGAGGGCATTTTCGTAAGATGACCGGCATGCGTGTGTCTTCCCCGTCATGGGCTATCATCGCGTGGACTGGGCCACACCCTCATGTGGGCCGCGTCGGTGCGTCGCATACGCGCGTGCCGAGCGAATGTGGGCTACGCTGCGCTGGAGTGGGCCACTCCGCTCGCTCACGGGCCGCGCGGTGGAAATTGATTTTTTTTCATTTTCTAGTGAATTAGTAAAGGCTTATTCAATTTAGTTTTGAGCCGAACTTTGATAATTTGTAGTAAATTTTATAGATGTCCAAAAATGGTGAAACAAAATTTGTTAGGTTCACAAAAATGTTATCTATCTATTGCTGTAGTTAGTTTACAGTTAGCTGTGATAATGATATATTCATAAATTCACTTTAGAAAGCTTAGTATTATTTAGATTCATATTTGTAGGGCAAATCGGTGATAGCTTTAGCTATGAAATTTTTACTGTAGGTTCATTACATTATTATGTACACTCTCTAATTTTTATAGCCCTAGAATAGGTTAATAAATAGAGTAGCTATTACTCCTTGTTTTATCATATATAGAGTAAATCGGTATTAAGAGTGAGAATACCTTTAGTTGCGAAGATAATATAAGTCATGCTGCATACTTGTTAGTCGTAACAGTAGGTAACTTAGCACCTTAGTTGGTAGGACTAGCTTAGTAGCTTGCTAGATGTATTTTGATTTTAAGAGTTGCTGTTGTAATATTACTAAGTGTTGCATCATCATTTCATGCATGTAGATCACGAGTTGGTAGAGTTCATGCCTACGAACAAACAGGACTATGAGGAGGTCATTTAGGAGTATGAGGAGGAAATTCTCATACATGAGGGAGCCCCAGAGCCGTTCAGTGCTGACTTTGTTGACCCACCGCCTACCCAAGGCAAGCCCCGGTGCATAACCCCTATTTTTGAATGATTACTGAATATATATATGATATGCATTTATGTTACAGGCATTTTATAGAAACTACATGCATAAAAATATCTACCTATGAGTCCTACTAGTATAGGTCAAGTAGCTGTTATGCTCAGGATTTTGTAGCATGAGTAACCCGCTGTTACTCACAATAGGTGATAATTATGATCACTCATGATAAAATGGTGAAAAGGAAACTAGTGACTGGACAGGGATATGGTTTGGGTATCGGTGGGTGTAAGAGGTTGTGTCCTATGGCCAACAGGGCATAGCTTGGTTACACTTTTTCCCTATCTGTGTCGGTTAAGGACCAGCCGTTGCATAAGTCTCTGGGCAAGTCACAGATTTATTATCCCGAGCACATACTTGGGTATGGGCGTAGGAAAGACTTGTTGCTCTCTTGTCATGGGTTCCGGCTCTTTCTAGACCAACTGATTGGAGGTGGGGATGGTGGAGGTCCTTGCACCGCACTGAGTCTAGAACTTAGGAGCGGAGGCCTAGAGTCCAAGTTTGGACAGGGACCTAGACCCCATGATAGGAGGGTGATGGGTTGGTCCTGCTTGTGCCTAGGGTACAAGTGGGGCATGTGTTTTCAGGGTACCCAGCTGGGGGCATTGATTCACGAATCGCTAGGTGATCTAGTACGGTTTGTTTGGGGTCTAGCACTGTAGTAAGAACTGAAAAGGTGAAAGGTGAGGAAATGGAACTGATTGCTCAACTCTTGCTTGAAAGTAGAATATGTGCTTACATAGAAGGGTTAGAGAATAAATTAATCATGGCTGCTAATAATAACATAAATAAGGACTCACTATTAGTATTGCTTTCTACAAAAAGGGAAACCAGCAAACCATAAAGCTTATCATATTCCTTAGAGTCGGGAAATTATTCCCACTAGTCGGATAAGTCTTGCGAGTATATTGTGTACTCAGGGTTTATTTATCCTTGTTGCAGGTAATGCTCGAGGAGTATCGTTGTGTGAAGGATTCTTCTGGTGGGCACAGGCGGATCCTTGTTCATTATTGATAGATGTTTATTTTTAATTCCGTTGTTTAATATTCCACACTCTGACTTTGGAAATGTAATAATGTAATTTTTAAGAACTTTGGATGTATGAAATGGATTAAGTATTGTAACTCATTCTCATTATTGGATCCTTGGGGAAAATGTGGATCTTTCGGGCTCTCCCTTGGGGTGTGCCCGACGGAAACTGCCCGTTGTAGCTTGCTTATGAGGTGCTTAGTGTATGGGGGAAGACGAGCGCCTCCATAAGTGTGTTATTTCGGGCAGTTCTGCCACACTACTTGACATGCTAGATAATGCTAAAGAACACTTTGACATTAAGAGAAGGGAATGCAAAAGCTTGCGCAAGGAACTAAAAGCCCTTAAGCAAGCCTTTGGTGAGCTCAATGCATCTCATGAGAGGCTAGAGGAAGCCCATGAGAAGCTTGGCACGACTCACAAGAAGCTTGAAAAAGCCCATTCCACTTTGCTTGATGAGCAAAATGAGAAGAATCATGTTGAGACATGTAATGTAGGGTTAACTTGTGACCTAATTAATGAATCATTATATAAGCCTATCATTATTGCTCCCACTAACCCTTCTTGTAGCACTTCCACTTCCACCTCATCTAATAGTGATGGTTTCACATGTAATGCCTCACTAATGGTTGAGAATGAGACCCTCAAGAAAAAGGTCAATGAGCTCACTCACACCTTGGCTAAGGCCTATGGTGGTGAGGACCGCTTGCTTATGTGCTTGGGTAGTCAAAGAGCTTCTCTCTACAAAGAGGGATTGGGCTATACCCCCAAGAAAGGCAAGATGACCTTTGCTCCTCACAAGACTAGTTTTGTGAAGACCAATGGTTGGTTTTGCACTAGTTGCAAGCAAGTTAGTCATAAAGAGCATGAGTGCAAGAACAAGAGCAAAAATGCTAATGTATCCTCAATTAAGATTAATTCTTTCTATGTGCTTACTAAGGGTACAAATGGTGTGAAAGCTAAGTTCACTGGTACACTATGGATGGGCTCAAAGAAGAAAGCTATTTGGATGCCAAAGAGCTTGGTCACTAACCTTCAAGGACCCAAGCAAGTTTGGGTACCTAAAAAGAATTGATCTTCTTTTGTAGGTTAATTACAAAGCCAGAGTAAGGCATTGGGTTCTTGATAGTGGGTGCACTCAACACATGACCTGTGATGCAAGAATGTTCATCTTAATCAATATCAATGGCAATGATTGTTATGATAGTATCATATTTGGTGACAATGGCAAAGGCAAGGTCAAAGGGCTTGGTAAGATTGCAATATCCAATGACATGAGCATATCCAATGTGTTGCTAGTAGAGTGATTGAACTTCAATTTGCTATCCATGTCTCAATTGTGTGATCTTGGATTCAAATGCATATTTGGGGTAGATGATGTAGAGATCATAAGTGTAGATGGTTCTAACTTGATCTTCAAGGGCTCTAGATACGAGAATCTATACTTGGTTGATTTCGATGCTAGTGAAGCTCAATTATCTACATGTTTGTTTACAAAGTCTAGCATGGGTTGGTTATGGTGTAGAAGGCTTGGTCATGTTGGAATGAAACAATTGAATAGATTGGTCAAGCGTGACTTGGTTAAAGGCTTGAAAGATGTAGTGTTTGAGAAAGATAAGCTTTGTAGCTCTTGTCAAGCCGAAAAACAAGTTGGAAACACCCATCCTAAGAAAAGCATGATGAGCACTAGTAAAGCATTTGAGTTATGCACATGGACTTGTTTGGGCCAACTCAATACACTAGCATTGGTGGTAACAAATATGGCTTTGTGATAGTGGATGATTATACTAGATACACTTGGGTATTCTTTCTTGTGAATAAAAGTGATGTGTTTGCAACATTCAAATCATTTGTCCATAGCATTCACAATGAGTTTGAAACAACTATCAAGAGAGTTAGAAGTGATAATGGTAGTGAGTTCAAGAACACTAGAATTGCTGAGTTGTGTGATGAATTTGGAATTAGACATCAATTCTCAGCTAAGTACACTCCATAATCAAATGGCCCTATTGAGAGGAAGAATAGAACACTCATTGATATGGCAAGGTCTATACTTAGTAAGTACAATGTGAGTCAATATTTTTGGGCCGAAGCTATCAACACAGCTTGCTATTGTAGCAATCGCCTCTATTGTCACCCATTAAAAGAGAAGACACCATATGAGCTCTTGAATGGTAGAAAGCCCAACATTACATATTTTTGGGTCTTTGGTTGCAAATGCTATATATTGAAGAAAGGCACTAGATTGGGATAGTTTGACAAGAAATATGATGAAGGATTCCTACTTGGATACTCAACTACTAGCAAAGCATATAGAGTTTAGAATTTGGATAGTAGTACTCTTGAGGAAGTTCATGATGTTGAATTTGATGAAACCAAGGGTCCCAAGATGAGAATGAGAACTTGAAAGATGTTAGAGGCATTCAACTTTCAAAAGCCATGAAGAACATGGATGTTGGTGAAAAGAGGCCTAGGCAAATGAATGATGATGAAGATGATCAAGTGCAAGTGCTCTCTAACACAAATTTGCAAGATGATACAAATTAGGCTAGTACAAATAGCTCTCATGACAATGAACAAAATCAAGTGGCTAGCACATCATCTCAATCCAATGATCAAGCAAATGCAAGCAGTCAAGTTCCAATACTCCAACCAACCAATATTGCAAGAGATCATCTATTGGACACTATCATTGGTGATATTTCAAGAGGTGTGCAAACTAGATCAAGATTGGCTTCATTTTGTGAGCATTTCTCATTTGTGTCATCCATTGAACCAAAGAAGATAGATGAAGCATTGAAGGATGTTGATTGGGTTAATGCTATGCATGAAGAATTGAATAACTTCACAAGAAATCAAGTATGAGAATTAGTAGAGAGACTAAAGGGACACAATGTGATTGGAACCAAATGGGTCTTTAGAAATAAGCAAGATCAAGATGGGATAGTAGTAAGGAATAAATCAAGATTGGTAGCACAAGGATATACATAAGTTAAAGGTCTTGACTTTGGAGAAACATATGCCTCGGTTGCTAGATTGGAAGCAATTAGAATCTTATTAGCCTATGCTTGTGCCCACAACATCAAGCTCTATCAAATGGATGTCAAGAGTGCATTTCTCAATGGTTACATCAATGAAGAAGTATATGTTGAGCAACCTCCTGGTTTTGAAGATGACAAGATGCCTGACCATGTGTACAAGTTAAAGAAGGCATTGTATGGCTTGAAGCAAGCACCTAGAGCATGCTATGAGAGATTGAGGGACTTCCTACTCTCTAAATGCTTCATGATGGGCAAGGTTGACACCACTCTTTTTACCAAGAAGATTGGCAAAGACTTATTTGTATTGCAAATCTATGTTGATGATATCATATTTGGATCAACCAATAAAGACTTTTATGAAGAATTTGGAAAGATGATGGCTAATGAGTTTGAAATGTCCATGATTGGAGAGTTAAATTACTTCCTTGGTCTTCAAATCAAGCAATTGAAGAATGGTACATTCATGAGTCAAGGCAAGTACATCAAAGACATGCTCAAGAAGTTTGGCTTGAGTGATGGCAAAACCATTAGCACACCAATGGGGATAAATGGCAATTTGGATAGTAATGCAAGTGGCAATATGGTGGATCAAAAATTGTATCGGTCTATGATTGGAAGCCTACTCTATGTGACCAGATCAAGGCCAGATGTCATGTTTAGTGTATGCATATGTGCAAGATTTCAAGCCTCACCAAGAGAAAGTCATTTGAAGGCTACAAAGAGAATATTAAGGTACTTGAAATATACACAAAATGTTGGTTTGTGGTATCCCAAAGGAGCAAAGTTTGAGCTAGTTGGTTACTCTGACTCAGATTATGCAGGAAGCAAGGTTGAAAGGAAGAGCACCTCGAGCACATGTCAATTGTTGGGAAGATCACTAGTTTCATGGTCATCAAAGAAGCAAAATAGTGTTGCATTATCAACCACCGAAGCTGAATACATATCCACTGGTAGTTGTTGTGCACAAATACTTTGGATAAAGGCCACTTTGAATGACTTTGGAATCAAGTTCTAGAGAGTGTCATTGCTATGTGACAATGAGAGTGTAATCAAGTTAACCAACAATTTGGTTCAACAAGCAAGAACAAAGCACATTGATATCCGCCACCATTTCATAAGAGAACACCAACAAAAAGAGGACATTTACATTGAGAGTGTAGGCACCGAAGATCAACTTACCGATATATTCACCAAGCCACTGGATGATAAAAGGTTTTGCAAGCTAAGGAATGAGTTGAACGTATTAGATTTCTCAAATATGTGTTGATGCACCCCCCCCCACTTATATGGCATGCCTCTCCTTTGATCAATCCAAGGTAAAAATTGATTGGCATGGCATATATCCTTGCTAAGGACATGTTTAGTGCATCTAGTCATCTTTCACTTTTAATAGGCTCATTCATGAAAATCAAATAAATTTGATGCTTGTATGGTACCACTATTGCTTTTATGCTTGACTTGATCAAGTGGTAGTATATGACATGTTTGTGGGCTTGTAAACCTAGTGTTTGATATAGAAAATGAGCTATAAGTGTTTAACTCAACATGGTACAAGATAACCCTTGTTTGGAGATGTGAAGAAGCTTGTCCTTGGATCAAACCAAGTTAAATATCTTTGGCAAGTATTCTAGATTGAACCAAATTTGAAAAAATGGTCCTTACCCTATTGATTGACATTGATAATCTCAACCTATCTATATTTTTGAACCTTTGTGATCATTGATGACAAAGGGGGAGAAATAACGTACAAAGATAGTGAAAAGACAACAAAGGGGAGAGAAACAAAGATATAAGTGATAGGGGAACAATTTGACATAGGGGGAGAGATATGACAAAGGAAGGGGATTAATTAAAATTTTAAGCACACAAGTATGGGGAACAAGCTCATGAACTTGTATGGTGCATTTGAATGTGCATTTCATATATTTGCTTGCATGGCACAAGTTTTAAATTTCAATATCCATGCTTGTGTGGTGTATGCTAGTTGTAGGTTTGAATGATGAAATCAAAAACTAGCATGCATAGGTTAAGTAACTAGACTCATGCTCATATTATGAAAATTAGACCCTTACTTCTAATGATTGATCTCACTAGGTATTCTAGTTTTTGTGGATGTCTAGTTACTCATGGTGCTAAGGATGGTATATTGATGCACACCGATTGGTATCACGCTTCAAAGGTCTGTCTCTTATACCTTCTCCTACATTTCCTATCTAAACATATGTGCAAGCTACAATCCAAACTCTTAGCACATATGTAGGGGGAGCAATTGCTACCATTCATGGTTCATGAAACTTGTTCATATCCTTTACAAATGGTAAATATGCTTGGACAAGCAACATGGATTTAATTAAATTTCAATTCATATCTTTGTGTAAGGGTTGTCATCAATTACCAAAAAGAGGGAGATTAAAAGCTCTAGTTTGGTTTTGGTGAACTGATGAAACCCTAAGTGCTAACCTAGTTCATCTAAGTGATCATGAGATAGGTAGCACTATTCCAAGTGATGAAGCAACAGTGAAGATCATGATGATGGTGATGATCAAGTGCTAGGACTTGGAAAAGAAGAAAGAGAAAAACAAAAAGCTCAAGGCAAAGGTGAAATTGATAGGAGCTTTTCGGTTTAGTGATCGAGACACTTAGCGAGTGTGATCACATTTAGGATCGATAGCCATACTATTAAGAGGGGTGAAACTCGGATCGAAATGCGGTTATCAAAGTGCCACTAGAAGCTCTAACTCATTGTATATGCATTTAGGATCTAGTGGAGTGCTAACACCCTTGAAAATGTTTGTGAAAATATGCTAACACACATGCATGAAGTGTTACACTTGGTGGTTGGCACATTTGATCAAGGGTGCTGAAGTTTGGGGTCAAAAGGAGCTATTTCGTATTGACCGGACTCTACATTGGGCAGTGACCAGACTCTGACCCTCTGTCCGGTCAGTGGTGTGCAGTGAAGGCCGCCCTCGGTTCTTTAACTGGACGCTTAGAAGAAATAGGACCAGACATGCTAGGGGTGCGTCCGGTCAGGCTGTGACGTATACTGACGCAAGCATCAGAACAAGCCAGTGAGGACCGGACCCTGAGCCGCGTCCGGTCACCTATGATCGGACGTGTCCGATCATGTTTTTGCCTCTCTAGAACCTTATTGGAAATGACTAGACTCAGGCGTAGCAACATCTGGTCATCCTCGCGGTGCGTGTCTGGTTGCAACTTAACCATTGAGATCGAGCGCTCAGCATTTGAAGGCAGGGATGACATGGTAGCCATCCGTTGACCAGATGCTGGCAGGGTGCGTTCGGTCGATCCGACCGACGTGCCCGATCGCCCTGTTTTTCAGTGGACAGGGGAGCCCAATGACTCTATTCATGGGGGCTCTCTATTTAAGCCCCATGGCTAGCTTTAGCTCATAATGCTTGGCCATTTGCATTGACATAGCAACCTTGTGAGCTTAGCCAAAGCCCTCCCACTCATCTCCATCATTGATTCATCATCTTTGTGAGATTGGGAGAGAATCCAAGTGCTTTGCTTGAGTGTTTGCATCTAAAGGCACTTGATATTCGTGTTTCGCTGTGGGTTTGGCTTGTTACTCTTGGTGGTTGCCGCCACCTAGACGGTTTGGAGCAGCGAGGATCGTCGAGCGGAGGTTGGTGATTGTCTCCGACTCTGATCATAGTGATTGTGAGGGGTTCTTAACCTTTCCCTGATAGAGAGCCAAAAGGTACTCTAGTAGATTGTTCGTGGCTTGTGTGATCCTCATCTTGTGTTGATTGTGCGACACCCTATTGAGGATTTGGCGTGTGATGCCAATTAGTGCATGAACCTCCAATTGAGTGCATCGCCACAATGGGGACTAGCTTGACGGCAAGCAAGTGAACCTCGAAGGAAAAGTCATTGTGCCTTGATTGTCTCCTTGGTATTCATTGATTGATCACTTGCCATGGTGGTATACCTCTCTACCACTCTCTTGTATTTCATTGTACATTCATTTGTATAGAGCTTGTGGTAGTCAAGACTAGATAGTGTAGTACTTTATTATATCATTTTTCTAGATTGATCACCTAGGTGTAAATTGAAGACATAGCCTTGTTGTGATATACTAGAGATCATAGAAAATAGAATTGGATAGGTGGCTTGCAAGTATAGTGCTAGCGTAAAATTCGCTTCGACATCTTATTGACTAATCATTTGTCTTAGTGTTGTTGTAGAAATTTTTAATAGGCTATTCACTCCCTCTAGCCATTAGGACCTTTCAACAAATCGCCAGGGCAATTTGCTTAGCACGCCAAGCCTTTCCGTACTTCACATCATACTTAGAGAATCTAGATATGGACTGTTATAACAAAGACACCGAAATGTTGTTATTGTCATCAACGAGCCCCAATATATGATGGGCAAGGTAACGTGTAGTGAGCTACTGATGATTTTCCTTCCCCCTATTTGATAGGCAAGTGTGGGGTTCAACCACTTTACTTATCCTCCACTTGCCATCACTCTGTCTCTTTCGTGCATTTAACCTCCACATATAACCGCTTTTGCATATCACGTGGTACCTCAACTCCTGGTCCGAATGAGTGACGTTGTACGGCCTATGGTGATATATAGCATAGTTCTGAAGAAAGAGCTTCATCCCTAACATTGTATTGAATATCATTCCCTTACTAAGGATTTCTTTCTCATGGTCATACATTGATTTCCTACACATCTAGAGACCGGTGTCACAAACTGTCATATCCGTCATGCTGACATCACTATAGTTTGGAACGCCCCTGAAAGGTACGTTCATCGACCTTACTTGCTCAAGCTCTGTCGCTGTGTAAGGTGGTGGTGGAACATACTGTTGTGCTTCGCTAATTCTACCCCATGAATCATAGGGGGTATCATCTGCTGGCAAATCTATGACTAGTCTACCCTGAGCCGGCAAAGCATGCAAAACCTCAGTTGACACTGGTAATGGCATACCATGAAGAGGTACTGGCATGGCATCAACCGGTGTGGGCATAGCATGTCTACCTCCCTGGCCATCATCTGAATCATCTGAATCACTACTAACTATATCATGTCCTCATCCTCCTGCTCCTCCTCTTCCCGTTTGAACTCGTTCACATCAAAGTCATTGCTTATACAACCTACTTGACTTGAATAGAACTGCTCCTGCATCAACTAACCATCTAAATCCATAGTACCCATAGTTGGTTCCACATGAACCCCACATTCTTGTTGAGTATCATCATCAAAGGATGGCCCCTCCTGGAGATCATGCATCCTATACCCATTCTCCACAACTACCTCAGCCAAGGCCACATTGGATCCTTGGATTACCCTATTGTAGCGGGACCAGTGAGCATGGTCCCGCAAGGGCATCAGCACGTAGTGTGCCCTAGTCTTTCCACTATCAAACCTCCCCTTCAGTGTATAATCACCGCCAAACTTTACATTCAAACGGCCACAAAGATCGCTGAAGCTAGGAGGTTCATCAAACCATTCCAATTCTTCTTCCATATCCTCAAACATATCATCTTCTCTCCTAACACTTCCTCAGTAGAAAACTCTAACACAACAATCCATCTACAAAAGCATCTCATGAAACTTCATCAAGTCATCGAAATCGTCGTGCCTACTAACTAATCTGGTATTCATACCTATACTAACTAAGAAAACTAACTAATCTAATAGTAATACCTATAACAACAATTCTAACTAACTATACTAACTAACTATACTAAATACACTAACTAATATTAGTACCTATACTAATTATACTAACTAACTGTATTAACCAACTATACTAACTAACTTCACTAACTATACCTATCTAGCTAACTTTACTAACTTCATTGACTAATTTTGAATCCTAACCCTAGCTAACAACAATTCTATTGAAGCAACAAATGCACAAGAAGATTACCTCGACAAACCACAGCAAGAATGACTGACCGACGGCAAGAGGATCACCCCAATCCACCTAAGGCGACAAGCTGGCCACCGACGGGCTTCTTCGGCGCCCAAAGTTGGAGGAGGGTTTAAGATAGGGGGTGGTAGGGGAGGAAGAGGATGGGGAGAGAGGGAGGCCACGCCGGCGATGGGGAGGGGCGGCGGCGCAGTGGGGACATGGAGGAACTGAGAGAGGGAGACAAGGGAGAGAGGGATCCGGCGGGGGAGGCGCGGTAGTGGGGGCTAGGCAGCGTGGAGGCAGCTGTTGTGCGGCATGGAGTGAAATAGAGAGGGAGGAAAGGGACTGGGCTGTGGCTCTCTATTTCACTCTGTCGCGCCTTGACGGGTGGCGCGCCACAGCCGCGCCCTGATCGGTGGCGCGGCAAGGCCTGCCATGTTAGCGACCAGCGGGCCGGGACGTTGCCACGTACGCACCCCTGCCGCGCCGCCATGCATGGTGCGGCAGCGTTGTTTCGCCGCGCCCTAGAAATAGGCGCGGCCAAAAGTGTTAGTTTTGAAAAAAATAAATAAACAGTGTCAGATTTAAAAATAGTTTTAAAAAAGTGTTAGAAATAAAAAAAATCATATTTTGTTTATGGACGACCATAAGCTATTCTTTTCAGCAAAGCTGTAGCATGGAGTACGTAGTTAGACTATCTCCAACGGAACAGACCCAAACCAGAGACCCATTTCATGATTTAGGTCATGCATAGTAAAAGAGTCATCCACCCGCAACATATCTTCTCCAACAGCTACGCAAAAATCCTCCCCTGCTCCCTCTCCTCTCTCTTCGCTCGATCCCTCCTCTCTTCTCTCCCCCAGGTGAAAGGGTCGAGATGACGGACTAGAGGGGGGGGTGAATAGTCCTTTCTAAAATTAATTGCGTCGACTAACCGAAACAAGTGCGGAATTAAAACTATCAGTCTAGCCAAGACTATACCCCTCTATCTATGTTTTCTAGCACCTTCCAAAGATACTAATTAAGCAACAAAGGTGTCAGGCTAGCTAGAGCACACCTAACCAATTCTAGGAGCAAGGTCACACAAACCTATACCACTAGTACTTTAAGCAACAAGGGAGCTCCTACACATGCTAGTAAGCAAAAGCACAAAGTCAACTAAGCTCACTAGCAATGCTCAATAACAAGGCAACCAATGCTAAATTAGAGAGCGCAATTACTTAGCTACACAAACTAAGCAATGTGACTAACAAGGTTACACAAACCAAATTAGCCATGCAAGGGAGCTACTTCTATGCTACACAAGCAAGAAGGTAACTAGCAAGCTACACAAGCTAACTAATTACAAAAGCAACAACACAAGCTCAATGTATATGAAAGTAATCGCAAGCTTGTGTAACGGGGATGCAAACCAACAGGAAGAACAAGGTTGACACGATAATTTTTCTCCCGAGGTTCACGTGTTTGCCAACACGCTAGTCCCCGTTGTGTCGACCGCTCACTTGGTGGTTCGGCGGCTAATTGGCATCACCTGCCAAGCCCGCACGTCGGGCACCGCAAGAACCTACTGAAAGCTCTAGTTTGGTTTTGGTGAATTGATGAAACCCTAAGTGCTAACCTAGTTCATCAAGTGATCATGAGATAGGTAGCACACTTCAAGTAGAGAAGCAAATGAAGATCATAACATGACAATGGTGATAGCATGGAGATGATCAAGGGCTTACACTTGAAGAGAAGAAAGAGAAAAACAAAAAGCTCAAGGCAAAGGTATAACTTGTAGGAGCTATTTTGTTTTGGTGATCAAGACACTTAGAGAGTGTGATCACATTTAGGTTTGATAGCCGTACTATTAAGAGGGGTGAAACTCGTATCGGAATGCGGTTATCAAAGTGCCACTAGATGCTCTAACTCATTGCATATGCATTTAGGATCTAGTGGAGTGCTAACACCCTTGATAATATTTGTGAAAATATGCTACCACATGTGCACAAGGTGTTTGTAGGGTTGAGATGGGTTTGGGTCCCTCTCTCCCTCCCGCCTCGCAAGCTCGGCGGGATTCGGCGCTTTCGGGAAAATGAAATGTCTATTTTCTATTGCGCCGGATGCAAAATTCTTGGTGATTGGCACACTTGAGCAAGGGTGAAGAAGTAAGAGTTGAAATGGAGTTGATCGAAATGATGCTGGCATCGGTCTACTGACCGGACGCTGGGTCACTCAGCGACCGGACGCTGAAAGGCTGCGTCTGGTCGAGCTGTCAGATGGCACAGTAGGCTAGGGTTGAGCACCGGACGCTGGCTGCGTCCGGTCAAGGTGGACCGGACACGTCCGGTCGAAAAAACTTGCCTCGGGGAGCTTACTGGAAACGACCGGACGCTGGGGCTTCAGCGTCCGGTCAGTTTTATCGGACGTGTCCGGTCATGCTCGGGAGCTTACTGTAAACGACCGGACGCAGGGGCTTCAGCGTCCGGTCAGTTCGAAGGAGCAGCGTCCGGTCGAGGCTGATGACCGTTGAGTCTGGACACGTGGCTGACATCGAGCGACCGGACGCTGAGAGCCAGCATCCGGTCAGTCTGACCGGAGCGTCCGGTCAGAACGCGTTTTGCCCAGTGAAGGGCTATAACGGCTCTATTTGATTGGGGCTCTATATATAGCCCCATGGCCGGCTCAAGCTTAGACTCTTGGCCATTTCTATTGACATAGCATACTTGTGAGCTTAGCCAAAGCCCTCCCACTCATCTACATCATTGATTCATCATCATAGTGAGATTGGGAGTGAATCCAAGTGCATTGCTTGAGTGATTGCATCTAGAGGCACTTGGTGATTGTGTTTTGCTGCGGATTTCTCTTGTTACTCTTGGTGGTTGCCGCCACCTAGACGGCTTGGAGCAGCAAGGATCGTTGAGTGGAGGAGGTGATTGTCTCCGACTCCGATCATGGTGATTGTGAGGGGTTCTTGACCTTTCTCCGGCGGAGCGCCAAAAGGTACTCTAGTAAATTGCTTGTGGCTTGTGTGATCCTCATCTTGTGTTGGTTGTGCGGCACCCTATTGAGGGTTTGGCGAGTGATGCCAATCAGCGCGTGAACCTCCAAGTGAGTGAATCGCCACAACGAGGACTAGCTTGCCGGCAAGCAAGTGAACCTCGGTAAAAATCATTGTGTTCATCATTTGATTCCGAGGTGATTGGTCTACATTGGTATTCATCATTGTGATCGATTGGTTCCTACCACTACACGGCGGTATAACTCTCTTGCTCACTCTTACATTACTGCAAACTAGTTATCAAGCTCTTTAGTGTAGTTAGTTGTGAGAGCTTGTTTGTTTGATTAGTGTTGCTCTTTAGTTAGTCTTTGAGAGCACACTAATTTAGCTAAGTGTCATAGCTATTGTGTGGATATACACTATTCAAAATAGAATTGTGGTAGGTGGCTTGCATTTTAGTAGGCTAGCGCAACACTCGCTTTGCCGCATAATTGTCTAACATATTTTGTTAAGTGTTGTTGTAGAATTTTATTAGGCTATTCACCCCCCTCTAGCCATTAGGACCTTTCACCTACCCCGAAGGTGAGGGTAGCTCAATGACACACTTTACTAAAGTTGCTCTTCGCGACTCCCGCAGGGCGAGCACAATGCCCCTCACAAGCTCTTCTCTGGAGCACCGCACAAGCTTCTTGCGGGCTTTGATGGAGACCACCACCAAGCTGTCTAGGAGGTGGCAACCTTCAAGAGTAACAAGCACCACCGGCTTGCAACTCGATCACCTAGTGCCACTCGATGCAACCTAACGATGCAATCGCATTAGAATCGCTCACTCACACAATCGGATGATCACTATCAAGTATGTGTGAGATAGAGGGCTCCTAAGCACTCTGAAGCATGGACACAAAGTCCCCCAAGGTGCTCCGCCCCAGCCATGGCCAAAGGCCACTTCTATTTATAGCCCCAAAGGCTAAACTAGCTGTTACCCCTTCACTGGGCAACTGTCGGGTCGACCGGACGTTCTGGTCGTGTTGACCGGACGCTGGACCTCAGCGTCCGGTCGCTCGATGACAGCCACGTGTCACCTGCGTTCAACGGCATTCTTCCGATCTCAACGGTCATCTTCTGACCGGATGCAATAGCTTCAACTGACCGGACGTTGAACCCTCAGTGTTCGGTCATTTACAGTAAGGTACCGACCCCGACCGGACGCGTCCGGTCGGTCGTGATCGGACGCAGCCCCAGTGTCCGGTCACTCTCTAGCGATACTGCTTCATCCAACAACAGGACCGGACACTGCCTCCAGCATCCGGTCACTTTCAGAGCCAACGTTCGGTCGATAGACCGACGCTGCACGCTGACTGCCACTACTAACCGGACGCTGAGCCTCAGCGTCCAGTCACTGCGTGACTAGAGTCTGGTCCACTCTGTGGGACCTTTCTCATCTCTGTTTCTTCACCTAGTTGATCCACATCAACTCCAACTTCATCTCCTCTGTAAATGTGCCAACACCACCAAGTGTACACCACCATATGTATGTGTGTTAGCTTTTCACAATCATTTCCCAAAGGATGTTAGCCACTCAACTTGTCACGCCACTCAATCCTAGCGACGATGCAAAGTTAGATCACTCGAGTGGCACTAGATGACCGATATGCAAACAAGTTTGCCCCTCTTGATAATACGGCCATCTATCCTAAACCCAGTCATAAACTTCTCTACACACCTATGACCGGTGAAATGAAATGCCCTAGGTTATACCTTTGCCTTGCGCATTCCATTCCATCTCCTTCAATGTCGATGCAACACATGCACCAACACGATCAACAATGATATGATCCACTTCATATCATCACGTGATCATATTGGTTCATCGATCTTGATTTCACTTGCTCTTCACCGTTGCCATCGTCCATTGGCGCCAAGTCTTGCTCAAGCTTCACCGCCACGTGGTCCATCGCTCCAAAGCCTCCGACTTGCCCTTCACGCTTGCAACCGGTCCATCAAGCCAAGTCTTGTCTTGATCTTCTCCACCTTTGATCACATGACTCAATGTCATGTCTCATGTGCAATGAGCTCCTTCATCATCACATGTGTGAGCTTTGCAACATCTCCAAGCCATTTTCACCTTCATGGCATATGTTGCTCACACATATGTACCTGTGAACTAATCACCTGTGTATCTCACATAAACACAATTAGTCCACCTAGGTTGTCACTCAATTACCAAAACCACACAAGGACCTTTCACCAGGCGGCAGCTCTAGATCCGTGGTTCCCCGCCCGGCTCCCCCATCGGCGGCGGCGCCCTCCGCTCCCATCCGGCAGCGCCCCTCTCCATCCCGGTGGCCGGCCTCCCACCCCACGACAATGGCGCGCCTCCGCATCCTGTATGCCACACGGCAGAGGGCCATGGGGTCCCGACCCCAAGTGGTGCGGTGGCGCGGGGCGGGTGTGGGGTCCGCCAAGCGATGGCATGGGGCCGAGGAGAGGGCTGCAAGAGGCGT